>NC_139632.1:14847271-14987271 GCF_964638095.1 Poromitra crassiceps
CATTACACCAGAATTCACCTTGATGAATCATTGACATATTTGATATATATATACTTCAATCAACTCACAAGGAAGAGTAGGCCTGCCCGGTGCTCTCAGAGTAGTCGGGCAATCTTGGATCAGGAGAGACTTCAGAGAGATTTATTTGATCCACAGCAGCCAGGGGAGGCTCGACGTGATGGGGAAAATGTGCAGGTAATTTGGCCATGCTGCACAATGGCTGCACAGCTGGGGACGGAGTGCCCGCAGTCTGGCTGCCTCTGTGGAGGTGAGTGAGTGAGGTGCCCTCAGGCTGAAAGTGAAAGCTAGTTCCAGGGAGATGGAAATCGCAATTCTTTCTAAATGAGTGTTTCACAAATCCGATTGCGGCATGGTCTATGGATGTACATCAAACGCACTAGTATGGTCATGTTTTTGTATCTGTTGGGGAGCTATTTCCGACAAATTTTATGACATAATGGGGCTGGGAAGTGATGTTCCATTACCCAGCTCTGCATTAGTCTGGTATATCAGTACGTTCCTGATCCTGAATCAAGTGACTAACACTCTTCTTGAGCAATCCATCTAGCGGGTGTGAGAAGCCGTCTATATAGAGTAGGCACTACTGAAGTGGACAGGAGCCAGCTGTTGTCCATGAGGAGGACAGGACACAGGACAATAGCTGTTGTCCATGAGGACAGGACACAGGACAATAGCCTCATTGATGCCACATCACAAGTGTGTGGACTGGAAGAGGAAGCCATTCCCTTGTTGTTCCTAAGGGCTTCATATTATTCAGCCTGTCAATTCAATCACAATGTGTCCCGTCTGCTCGAAGATTGATTGAGAGAGAGACGTCACGTATGCGACTGGTTGTGCGTAGTCTTTCTGATTTATAACCTATAGAGCCACAGTTCAAACGGGCTCTCCGTTCACCACCATTCATATTTTTTCAGATGCTGGTAGTGCGCATAGGGTCTGCCTGGAAGGGGAGGGACTTTGGCTCTCTATGTAGCTACCACTGACCTAAAATATGGACAGAGCTATCCCATTGATTTGCGGCTCCCACGTTGAGTTGAAGTGGTGGCTGTCGCCATCTTCGCCATCTTGATTTTTCGTCAGCAGAGTGGGAGGAAATGGGTTGAGTCCTTACACAGCTCACGTGAGATGGGAGTTTCCCAGAGCCGCAGCTCCGCCTGCTATTGGTCTGTGATCGACAAGCAGCGCGATCACTGGACAGGCGACCTGTCAATCAATCACCCCCTTTTCTATCATCTATTTTACTCCAAACAAACAAATCAGAAATGACCCCCCTACAGTTGTTATGAAAAGGTGAAGTTAGCTACATGTATATATAGACCAAAACTGTGTTAGGCCCAGGCTGTAAAGATGCTTAAAAGTGGGGCATTTTAACATGGGGGTGAACGGAAATGAGGGGACTTCTGAGCCCTGCCTCAAGTGGCCATATGAGGAATTACAGCTTTCAGGGTTACTTCCGCGACGTCCTCGTGGGAAAGGGGCAGAGCTTGCCCACTGGTAGCTACTGCATAACTAATTCAACCACATACTATGTACACACTTGATTCAAACGTCTCCCTCAAATCCGACCCTCGCTTTAACACATCTTAATAAATCTCTCTCTCTCTCACACACACACACACACACACACACACACACACACACACACACACACACACACACACTCTGTTCATCTCTGTCTATAATATGGCCCGTCGCCCCGCGCTGCTTAATGTAAATGCACCAATTAGGGAGTGGACCACGGCCAGCCAGGCTGGGCCTCAGGGCCGGGGGATGGATGGTCCAGGGAGATGGAGAAGAATGGAGCCTACCAGCCACAGCTTCTGCCGCCCTGCCCGGGGCCGGTCCTCCCAGGGCCTGTTATGGGTTAATAATGGACTGTGAGTGCTTCCCTCTAGGTGTGCCCACAACACAACACAGCTAAGTGCTGCTTTATGTGACAGGCAGAGAGGATGAGCAGCAGATGATGACTTCAAGGAAGTTCTCCTCCTTCTGCTGTGTTTGCGTCACACCACCTAAAGCCAACCAGAGCAATCTATTAAGAGAGTGGCACCAGCGGAGGAGGTCCAAATTGCGTGACTCAGTAGCCAATAAGTAGCCAGGAAGGAGGCTCGCGCTACGTTTGAATGCATAAAATAAAGCCGATATATACAATTTGATTCTTTAAAATGTCAGACCCTTTCAAAGTACATCACAAACGGTCCATTTTTCTGCAACTCGACAGCGCTGCTTCATCCAGAATCTTACTTCCGGGAACTTTTGTGTGGTAAAAAACTGGTCCACTGGAGTGAATGGAAATGTCGCAAATCTTCTATTATACAGCTCTGGGGCCAACCAGCCATTATGGCCCGACAAGCTAAAGACTGATCATATATTTATGTCTCTTAGTCATCTTTCAATACTAAATACAGAGTAGGCTATATCTGAAGGAACCCTCTTGTCTCTGTCATAACTTTTGAACCGTTTTGGGGCCACAATAAAGGGATGTTTACACTTAAACTCATTATTTTCAGTTATCCTCCTGATTAGGGATAGACCAAAATATCGGCCTGGCCGATTATCGAGGCTGATATTCAGCCGTTTTACGGTTAACAGTGTCGTCTTTTTTTTTTGTCGATTGCCCATATAAATCTCTCTGTGTTGAGCAATGTCTCGCCCATAGCACTATCTGGTTGGTTACGTCATGAGTAATAACCTATCAACAACACTGAAGGCTACAGTGTTGGAGAAAAATATAAGTTCCATTGGCATTTTCTATCAATGTACAGAGTCCAAATATTCAGTGGCGATGTCACAATTTGACATATGCTTTATAGTGTAAGGCAGGACAGAGAAAAACAGAGAGAGGAAGGGATAAATGTGTAAAAAAAATGGTGCCATTTCTTAGAGCCGCCAACTAAAGCTTCGAGAGCCGCCAGCGTCTCGCGAGCCGCGCAATGGAGGAACTAGGTTGGAAGAGGTCCTTGGCTGAAAAACATTTGAGAACCTCTGCCATATGTAGTATGTATGTATGTACTGTATGTACATACTGTACTAAATGTGTGTGGGCTGCTCCAATCTGACTGAGAGAGTTATCAGTTGTTATGGAACTCGATGCACTGACCAAGGTCTCAGCAATAGGAGCAGTCCTATATGTGTGAGATGTCATGTCATTGTAACTCACTGTAGCATAATTATGTGTTTGGTGCGTTCCATTCCCTAACAGCTACTGTGCCACAGAGCGGCCACCGACAACGAGCTACAACCTCATCTTCACCAAAACGAGCCACAAGAGAACGGAATCTTAAGCGTAACGTGAAAGCCGTCACCGTGCTCGCCGTAGGGCTACGCCGTGGCCCGCATTGCCGGCATGCAGCTCCGCAAAAAGGGTGGATGCGGCCGGCCTGAACAGCATCAGCACTGTGATTGGTCGATGCGGCCGGCCTGAACAGCATCAGCGCTGTGATTGGTCGATGCGGCCGGCCTGAACAGCATCAGCGCTGTGATTGGTCGTTGCGTTGCCTTGGCCTGCTGGCCCGAGCTTCCGTGTTCGGCGCGTCCCCAGCTGGGAAGCAGATGCCCATAAATGTTATTTATCTTTGCAAATAAGCTTACAAAACTGACAAAACAATGTGAATATCTTTGTTTCATGTAGATGAAAGGACTGTGTAATTGGCTCGTTGCAGGATTTCAGAAAAGATTCACACTGCGTTTTCCCCGATACACTACATTTAGGAAATTCTGAAATCCGAAATGCAGTGTAACAGAGGAAAGTGTCTGAGCTGACGTTGGAGTATGTACTGCACGTCTAGCCGACGACATCCAAACTCTAGGCTCACTTTGAAGCATGTTTCTCGCTTTACCCAAGTGCATCTCAGTGAGCTGCTGTCGGCTCCTCGTTACAGTTAGGTTGTCTTGAAGATCTATTCAATTCAACATAATTTTTGTTTTGGACGAAGGTAAATTATAACATTATCATGAGGTGTTCCAATATAATCTTGTAAAATTTTGTTTTTGGGCGAGAAACCTGAATAAATACAGATGTTTGAAGGAGAAATTTGTTGATGTTTTCCCAGCAATATAAAAGATATTAAAGATTGTAAATGAAGTAAATGTGACAGCGAGATTTCAATTTTTGCTTCAAATGTATATCGGTTCCAAATATCGTTATCGGTCTCCTTGATTACTAATAATCCGAAAATACATATTGGTCGATCCCTAATCCTGATGTGGAAAAAAGGCAAGAAGAACATGCGTCTGGATGGATACTGTTCCTGTCCAACTGACAGGCATGAGTTCATACAGACGTACAGGATGGAAAGATTAAGCAGACATGACTAGGCTGTCCACTCCTCCTCACACATGTGCCCACTCGTTAAATGAACCACACAGTCAAGATGTGCGTGCGCGCGCGCGCGTGTGTGTGTGTGTGTGTGTGTGTGTGTGTGTGTGTGTGTTAGCCAACTCCCAAAATTACACAGGTAAAGAGGCGTGTGTTGTGTTCACCACAATAGATCCCTGCAAAGCCCTAAAGGACACACACTCATTTTGTCTCTTTTCCTCTCCCTTTCTGGTGAAGGTTTACAGAATATCCAAGCTTGATGTCTGTCTGACCAGCTAATGTGTGTGTGTGGTGTGGTGTGGTGAAGCTGTGCTGGGGTCTAGGTTTATCTGCTTTAGTGGGTTTTGCTTGTCGTCAGATAGCCGAGATGCCTCTGGCTGCCAAATCAGTCCAGCAGAGAGCACGGCATCCGAGTTGAATGCCCGTGCCATTTGATCAGCCACTCATATGGCTTCTCTGTCCACTCTCTTCTCCTCTCACACACACACTCTCAAATGGGCATGATCTATATTGCATTGGAATATCTCATCAGAATCACTTTTATTGCCACAGTATGCAAGTTACATACGAGGAATTTGTCTTAGTGTCTGTATGCAGTGTAGCAGTCACATTGTGTCATAATGTCATAATATGTCACGTAATAACGGAGCAGCAAGGTGACCTAGTGATGTCTGTGTGTGTGTGTGTGTGTGTGTCTCCATTTTGAACCAGTAGCCTTATGTTGTTATTTAGCCTTTCTGATGCAGCATGGTTAAACCAGCTAATGTCATTCTATGGGGGGTGGGGGGGGGGGGGGGGTGATGGACTCCGCAGTGGAAGTGGTCCCTGGGAAATGTGGTTTTGTGCATAGTGGTACTTGGTCTGAAAAGTTTCAGAGCCCCTGGGCTATGCAATGCTGTGGGAATATGCATTATGTTGCTGCTGTGGAAATGAAGCGTTTGATTGAACAACAACAAAATGCATTTGGTATTGTTTGGTATTATTTCAATTACAATTAATCGATTGACTGATCGTTAACGTTACCGATGATCGATGCGAGAACGTGCTTAAAATTGCCATTCCTACCCGGGACGATTTGCACTGACATGACATCACAGAGTAGGAAACCTCTCTAAAAGGGGCCCCGTGTCATTCCAGTCAAACTTGCACCGACTTGCCTTGGCTTTTCCCCCTCGTCCTCTTTTTACTTCCAGATTCATTTCATTCATTCATTCCTTTCACTCTCAACCCGAGAGAATGTACTTATAGCATGCAGGTTCGATGGGAATGATTCACGTGTGGTCTATTGAATGTAGTTAGGTTTTCCTTTTCAAAACTTGCATGATAAACGTACATTCTCCTGAATTGACAGTGAAAGATGGAAATGAAGTTAACTGGAAGTCAAGAGAGAAAGTGGGAAAAAGAGGATGAGGAAAAACGAAAGCAAAACAGTGGAGCAGATAGACCTACTGATTAAACCACCAACTCATCAACCAGTGGAGAGATGAGGACTGAATGTGCCAATTAAGTAACGAGGGATGATTAGGTGGCCATGATGGAAGGAAGGCCCGTCTTAAAACATCTTTGGAGGGGATATTTTAAGTTGAATAGTCTTCGAAATATATTAATATGGCGCGAGGTTCAGTTAACTTGGCACAGAAACAGCCGGTAGAAATGTCCTTCAGAGGGCTACTTTAGTTTTATACTTTTGAGTACATTTTGGAGCCTGTACTTTTTTACTTTTACTTGAGTAAATTAGTTGAATCAGTACTGATACTTTTACCAGAGGCTCTGTTTTTACACACATAAATACTTCTACTTGTCTTGAGTAAAGAATGTGTATACTTTTGCCATCTCTGAGTATAGAGTATTCAAACCGCGTCATCACGGTCGCTGCAGCCATATTGCTGACACAGCACTGTTGTGGCTGTCGACAGCCAGGGTAACCGCAGCGCTAACAGGAAGTTAATGTTAACTCTATTGTCTAATTGAGGTTTCCGTTGTAATATTACAAAATAGCGATGGTGGCGTGCATTATAAATAGCTGTAGTAATGACAGCAATCAAATCCTCTGGGTTAGTTTGTAATGCTATCCATACCGTCCGCAAACATGAAGGGGTTTTTATTACTGGCATTACTACTACAGCCATGTGTAGATCCATTTCACAGCAACCGTTTTGAGGTGGTAAACAGGCAGTAAAGCAGGTGTAACCAATACCATTAATGATGGTCCCATGTTCCAGTGCCCCCCATTAATGTTATTGGTTACACCTGCTTTACTTCCTGCTTTACCACCTCAAAACGGTTGCTGTGAAAAGGGCCTGGCCCTATAAAGACAGTTATTTTGACCGGAATGTCCCCATTTGTCAGAAGACATTGAAATCTTCCGGGACCAGGACACCAATTTTCTTCTGGTGGAAACGCTGTTAAAGCCTTCTGACTGACTGGTCAGCTGGTGGACGATTAGACTCTGAAGGAGATGAGAGAGGACACACTGGATGGATAATCCTCAGACAGAGCTGCTGCACTCACAACTTCAGTCACTAACAAGGAGGGAAAGGAAGGAAGCGAGGGTGTGTTTGTGTGTGTGAGTGAGAGTGTGTGTACTTAATGTTAAATGTGTGCAAGCGCTCATTCCGGGCCAAGTCTCCAGCCTGCCTGCTGCAACCCAGAAGATAAGCAGCAGTGATAATACCAGCAACAGAGGACTGGTCCTGGAAGCAAATCGACACTAAACAGGCTTGGCACTCAAACTCTCTCCTTCCCATATCTCATTCTCCCCCCCCCCCCCCCTCACTGCACCAACACAGCTGGAGAATAAAAACTGTGATTTACAAAGTTGACAATATTTTGAGTGGTCAAGCTGACAGATGCAAAGGACGCTTTCTCCATCTGCAGATTGTGCACAGCCAATCGCTCAGTGAGCTCTGCTCTGATTAATCCGTGCTCTTTAACGATACGAGCTGCAGAGGGGATGAGAAGTGGGACTGTGGTTTTGGGAGCTGGAGAGCGCTGACTGGTAGCAGATGCTGAGAGGCTGTGACTGGGGGTTGGGGGGCACAGAGGCATGCAGTCACCAGAGCAAAATTCAGGTTGAATTAAGCTTTCAAATAAAATAAAATAAAATAAAATAAAATAAAAGTCAGCACTTGGGAGTCATCTAATTTATCTAAGAAGCACTTGCACTATGCCACTGAAAATCAGTAAAACCCCCCAATAATTTCCAGTACTTCATGATAGAATGTTGTGTAAATTAATGCCACACAACAAAGACAATTCCCCCCCAGATTACAGATGTTGTGTGCAGTGAACAAAGTCATTGCTGGAGGAGAGAAGGTGCCCAAATCGGGTATATGAAACCTTTTCTGGTCTCATCTTTGCTGTGCGGCAACATTAGTTTATGGGAATCATTGGGGGTTTCACCGATTTTCAGTGGCACAGCACTTCTTAGATCGATGACTCTGGGACTGAGGCCAGTCAGTGGCAGCAGCCAGGTTCCACAGAGATATGTAGGAGGGGTGAGGGAACGCAAGGCTGGGTGACTGGGCACAGGCTAATGGCAGAGGCTTGGGCTATGGGATGCACAGGCTTGGCAGTCAGTGGCAGTAGGGGCTTGAGTTGAGGCTGAAGGCACGGTCTGAGAGACATCAATTATTAAATAAGCAAAGCAACCATTGCAGAGTACACACAGTTACATGCAGTCTTCAGAAATAACCCATGTTTACTATGTTTGACTATGTTAAAATAGCATACATAATATACACACACACTCGTGCTCCTACAAACATATCTGTCTAGGGGAGGCAGAGCATCCCTCATCAGTTAGTGGCAGCTCCACTGCTTCCTCGTCAGTTTTACATTAATTTCCACCCTGCTTCACCTCGGAGGAGGTGTGGCCATGGCTCCTCCTAGTGGCAAACGCCAGACACAAGGAGTGACCAATCCCTCTCTGTGGGATATTAACTTTAAAAACCTGTTAAAAGTCTCACCCGTAAGCCGCCGGAGCCTCGGAAACTCAAGTGTCTTGCCTGCTGTGTCACTTATCCTGGTTGTTGGGGCTTTTGCACACATATAGCCACAGAAAAGTGGATTTGCCTCTAATCTCATTTCACCCCTGATACAAATCAGCTTAGGTCTTTGGATCCTGGATCCAGGCATCTTCTGGGCAGCTTTTCACAGTGCTGCACTAGGTACAGACAGTGTTGGCTCCACATTCACCATCAATGCTACTGCCAAAATTAGTCTGATCCACTCATCTGAAAGTATAAATAGAAACGCCTCTTGCTTTGTTGATGTGATAATATAAAAACAACCTCCAAAAACGACCCTCACTGGTTGCCATTACTGAAGGCAGGCATCATGAGCGATCACACGGATCCACACACATTTTCACAAGGATATTAGCATAGAGAGGCAAGATATAAGACATGAGGCACAATTTATGAAAAATAGATGGTAGTTGAACCACGCAATATAAATCGCCATGACGGCATAAGGAATAAACATTTATATTATTTTGTTTTGAAATTCTGCGTCACCATTTGCGCCCAAAGCGCACCTCTTTCCACATACAATGTGAGTGCCATGGCAAGCACGCAAGAAAAAGAGGGAGAGAGGATATTCGCTCCCCTCTCGGATATGAATCAACGCATATCGTCTAATATCAATCGCAGCCCCCTGAATCGAATCGTATCGAAATCGTATCAGGGCAGATTTAGGGATATCGGCAAATATCGCATCGTTGTCCAATGAATCAATATATCGCATCGTGATCAAACTTGTGATTCCCACACCCCCCCTAACCATGCAACAGAAATCCAGTTAACCATGAGGCTGATTTCCCAGCAGCAGATTCACTTCTCTCTGGCTTTTCGATAGCAAAGGAATCTTCCCACTGCACTGCAGTGCATGTAATGTATCAGATGAACTCACTGCAGTGAGGGGGGATCTCTGAGTTCCTGACGAGGCTAAACGGGGTGGAACCATCAATAGGATACAGCTTCACCAATACTGCACTTCAACCAATACTTCCAGAGAGTTGGCTGGCTGACTGGTTCCCTCTGAATCAGCAGTGAGGCAGCCTTCAGCTCATCTATCCTGTTAGCTCAGTGTTTTCTGGCTGGGCTGTCGGTCTGTCTGTCTGTCTGTCTGTCTGTCTGTCTGTCTGTCTGTCTGTCTGTCTGTCTGTCTGGTGGGTAAACATTGTCTTGAATTAGTAATGAGCTGAGGAGGGGACAGGAGCTGACTCAACTTGCCTGGAGGGGACAGAGAAAAAGACAGACTAAGCGGAGTAAGCGCCTGTGCACACTGACTGTACCTGCGTAATTTAAGATCACAACGCTTTGGAAATCATGTCGAGAGCGTTTACACTGCTCACAGACCAGCACATGGAGCAGTTTTGTTTTGTTTTCCCTGCCGTCGCGCGCAGTACAGTTCAGGACGCAATGAACGACGACACGGGCGGTAGCCAGCTAGTTTCGTCTGCTGCTGTTGATTGTTCGCACTGTAAACATGAAAGCCAGATTATTGGCAATTCTGGCAGCAGTGGAGGTTGAAGATCCCCCTGCCAGGAAGAATGGGTAGGAGTGACAGACGAGCAGTGCGCTTTTCCTCTAAATGTTCACCTTTTTTCAGCTTGAGACGCACAGAGCGCTCCGCCAAAAAACACTAGCCGCCAAGAGCGCTTAAATACCAGGTGCGGTCCTTGAAAGAGGAGCGCTCCTCCTAGCGCGTCCTTAGCATAGAGTATGGATTGCAGAAAGGCGCTGGCTTCTCAAAAACACAGGTCCAATGTGCACAGCCCCTAATGCAGCGATCGACAGACGTTGACTGCTTTCAGAGCTAGTTATTAAGTATTAAGTTATTAGTCAAAAACAATAATAATCAAATCAGAGGCAGTTATGAAATATTATAATGACGTAGGCTTGATACATTTATATCATGCTGCATTTACAACCGGCCCTTTGAGGTCAACCATAATGCCGACGTGGCCCGGAATGAAATTGAGTTGGACACCCCTGAGTTAGAGAGACAGACACACACGCATGCCTCAGGCAGTCTGCACCTTTCAATTTAATCGTCATAGAAGTAATCATTTATTCTGCATGACCTGAATTTGGCAAACCCAAGAACTAAGCTCGGCTATATAACAAAGTGATGTGAAACTGGATTAAGCCTGTGTCTGTCAATCCCTGAGAGCTTTAAGTGGGAAAGAGTCGACTGTAATAATGACCCTGCCTGCAGAAAAAAATTAATCCGTTTTGCCTTCAGTCACAGCCCAACACCCCCACAGCCAGATCCCATCTTCTTCTTGATCTTGACACAGACCTGGTGACATGCCATCTAAGCCAGATGAGGAGAAATCTAATCTTGCCATCTCAATAACTACCATCAACACTCACTCGCTCACTCACGGAGACAATACAACTGGCCTCATAGAGGAACTCTTAAGGCCTCACTATTGCCCACCAAAAAAGTGCAAGGTGTCGCTGTATCATTGTTACTATAAATAGCCTGCTATAAAATGGGCACTTTGATAGTCAGTGGAAGACTGCACAGTCCAAAGCCTCCTCACTTCAGAGTCATTGTTGCTCTATGATGGTCTGCTTTGAGCAGTACAGTTGTGCACAGTCTCTCTGCATAGTGCCGATGTGACTGCACCCCCTGGCTACTATAAAAAGGCCACTCCTGCCCGACAGAGGAGCGGGCAGAACAGTGCAGACGCCGCTGCACTTTGCAGGTCTGTCTGTCTGTCTGTCTGTCTGTGTGTCTGTCTGTCTGTCTGTCGGTCGGTCTGTGTGTGTGTGTCTGTCTGTCTGTCTGTCTGTCTGTCTGTCTGTCTGTCTGTCTGTCTGTCTGTCTGTCTGTCTGTCTGTCTCTGTCTGTGTATGCAGCACTTGAAACTCAGGTTTACTGTGGAGATGTGACAGCCAGGAACTGCAAGCATGTTCCATTCCCAAATGCTTGAACCTTCCGCGTGTCCTTGCTCACTGCAATAGTGTGGTTGAAGTGAGGTCTGCGACATGGGTGGAAACTAGGCAAGCTATGCCAGTGGCTTTAGATCTAGGCAGTGCATGATGTGAAGTGTGCACACAGGAAGATGCATTGGAGGAAACGTCAGAGAGAATGAATTTAAGTATTAAGTAATGGTATGCATGCAGGCAGCAGTTCTCTCAGTTCCAGTCAGCTAGGCCAACAGACAGCAGCAGAGACATCTCAACAACATTACAATCAGAGAGGGTGACAGTCAAGCCAAGCACTGGAGGTCACAGACACACAGAGAGAGCAGAAAGTGTCTCAGAGGATGGGTGAATAGTCAAACGCGACACCCAGTATACTAGAAGCGCTGGCATCCTGTCAACTCATCACTTATGATTCCAGATCAGCCTTTGAGTGACCCGGCCTGAGGGCCGAGAGGAATGAGACAGAGGAGTTAAAGCTATGCTGTCTCTCCACAGTTTAAAGAGACGACAGAGATCTGGGTCATTTTCCACGGCTCACAGAACACATAAAGCTAATAAGGCTCTGAGAGTGGAACATGGGTGATGGGAGGTTCGGTGACAGTTGGGGTGACTGCCGCCATCGCTGTCTTGACTTGCAGTTCTCATTCCTGTAATACAGGATTTAACAAATAAAACTACTCGCCCATCATATGAGATAACAAAGAAGAGGTTGTGCTAAATAATTCAGCAAAAATCTACAATGATCACGTGTGGATAAAGAATGACACCGCAGAAAATCTGCTTCCAAACCACAGCATGATTAAACTTTCATGTTTGCATGCTTGTAATCACATACTGACTTGAAGGTGACTTCAATTATTCACAGAGAATCCCCCATAGGAGCCAAAGGGTGCAGTCAGCTGATCTTGAATGCCATTCCTTGCTGGAGTGTGTTGTAACAGTAGACATTATCAGACAGGGGTTGTAACGTTAAGTGAGCATGTGAAACCCACTCGCTGTAGTAATGTGAGCTTGTGGTAGCTGCTATAGTGAGTTAATGGAGTGGAATTGCTCCTCAATCCCCCGAGGCAAGGAGCATTGTTTACCAAGCAAAGTATCACAAAGAGGGGCCTTAGAAGTGAACTGGCTAACTCCAATCCTTGTCCCTCAGGCAGGGCACAGCTGGGCAATCCTCAGATGACTCTTCTTCTGGATCACCAGCATTATTCCTCTCTCTCTCTCGCTCTCTCTCTGGAATCATCACTCAGATCACATGCATCTTTCTCTCTCTCTCTCTCTCTAAACTGCAGTGGGTGCTCTATTCACCTTCTAACTAAACTGTCTCTTGTCTGCACTGCACTCCCAGATATAACGGGCAAATTAACATTGACTAAATGGATGAGCCATGGATAGCAACGCTGGTTGGCATGGCCACTTCCGCTAACGCGTCGTTGTCAGATTAGCATGGGCTCTGCTAGCAAACGCTAATAGCAGCAAACAAAATCAAACTAAAACCTGACTCCCTCCTCGTCACCACACCCACACCCCTTTAACACCGCAGTTGTCTCGCTACCTGAATGTTGCGTGAATATATTGATGCCTGGGTCGGGCACGTTGACCGCAGCTGTCCTGCCTGGCGGTGTCCCGGTGCTGCTGTTGGACTCCCGGGGTCTCCTCCCGGCGCTGCTCCCCCGGTTCCCCTTGCCTTGGTGCGGCTGTGACGCGTGGGGCTGTGGTGGCTGGAGTCCGGTCGATGTTCCCTCACCGACGCGGCCTACCTGTTGTCCCATCCCGGTAGTTTGGTGTAACAACGATCGGGACTTAAGCGAGCAAACCCCTGCGCACCTCTGGTTCACATCCCCCAACTGGAGCGGCCTGGTCCGAATAGTAGCAATCAATCCCCCCTCCTCGCTCTTCTTCGCCGATTCGTTGCTAGCTAACGTTACTAGCCCGTGTTAGCTCGCTAGCTAACCAGCTAGCTAACGTTAGCAGTTATCAGTGGAAACCCACCCACCCTACCTCAAACAATAAAACCGAAACCCCGGCGTATGACAGCAATTGTCTCTATTCCAGCGGTCCAAAGGATATCCAGGCGGTAATTTACGGTACCTGGCGATCGAGATACTGTCAAATTGAGACCGTTTCAGGATCGTTCTGCCGTTGTCCGGCCACTGCGCGCCCCCTCTGACGCCGCCATCTTTACCGCAGAATAGAAGGAGATGTGTTTCACAAGGCGGGGGGGTTCGATGCGATCCTCGGTCACCGATCCTCCACCTCCCCTGCCTGCACCGCGTCCAAACTCTCCACAGCAGCAGTGGTTCCCAAAGGGGGGCACAGGGCCCCTGGGGTCCCACAACCTAGGGTCCTTAGAAAAATGCCAAATAGCTTAGAAGAACTTCAGTAAGACTATCTCATTCATTATAATTAAAGCCTATCCCAATGCAGACACAGGCTAATCGTGATCTCTTTGCTAGAGACCACTTCATTGAGCATGTTGGCAGGCAGTGGGGAGTTGCGTGCCGTGTTAATTGGCAGGCTCTGCCATTCAACCCAGTCTCATCCCCAGTCAGTCTGTGGTTGCGCACCCCCCCCCCCCCCAAAAAACACCACCTCCCACCACAGGTTTACCACACAAATATCAATAGGTCTCCTCTCCGTAAGAAAATGAAAAGACCATAAATCAAAGATCACAATTAACTCACTATCAAGTCTCTTTATAGGAATATAATAGTTGTTAATACTGGATCATTTAAATTACAGGGAGCTGCATGGTACTATCAGCACTTCATTGTCATTTATCCAAGGGGGAAAAACGGCAAACTGCCTCTTGGGCACACAACAGAGTTGTTGTTGAGATAGAATAGGTTCTATCTGATATTGTGCAAAATGACTCTTAACTAGGCTATATGAAAGTGGACAATAGAGGCAAAATGAACACATTTGATTTGATTTGATTTCCAATTCTCGGTAGTCATAGCCTACAAAATAATCAATCTGTCTCAAACTGCCTGCAGAAAAAAAATAAAGTTGAAATAAAGGTTATGTTTATTAAAGAGTAATCACAGAAGTGACTTTACTTCAGATGTAAATAGGCTCAATATTGTGTTTTCAATGTGTGGATCAATCAAATCCTAATAAGCCTATCTGTGTTCAGATTTGAGCAGTCTCTCTCATATATATATATATTGAAATATACAGTATATATATAAATTATATATATATATATATATATATATATATATATATATATATATATATATATATATATATATAAATAAATAAAATGCTGGTATTTGTGTCTAGTAATTCTGTAAGACTTCAGAGCATCTCTTATACCCATTGGCCAGAAGACAAAGATGAGCAAGGATTCAAACTAAAACCTACAGTGCCACCTTGTGGTTGCAGAGCAGTAGTTCATTGCTGGTTTTTCCTTTTTGTGCATCTCATTCTACTCGATCATTAAAAAAACATTAATTTACAAGTCTCACTGAATTGGCAGTATTAGTTGTGCATCAAATGATTTTGTAATTTCTTAGAAAAACTAAGTAATTGTGTAAACACATTTCAAACTTTTTTTTACATAATACACGGCATTACGTTCCTCATCGGTTAGAAATAGAAGTTTCTTCTGTTCTGTGTAAATATAACCATATGATTTAAAAAAAACACCATCTTACTTTGTGTACACACAGTATCTGACAAAGCAACATACAGTAGATCTCAATGCTAATCAAGTATCTCGTCTCACTGTTTAGTAACATTTAAGCAGCTAGATGCAACAGCAGTAGTAGTCATAGATTCCAACCAACCCACCCTGCAGCTGGAATTACTGTCACACATACAGAACTTTAACATTGCTCATGAATAAAAGTTACACAATAAACTTTCCCCTCCAAGAGTCTTGATGTGTGTTTAACCTAGCTCTTCCGCTTTGGAGTCATTTCTCACTTTAAAGCTAATATGCTCATGATTTCCTATCCCAACATGTGGCTTGACATAGTTCCCAGGGAAATTGAGTTAATTTGCACCACAACGGCCTGACAAAGGTCTCAATGACTGAAACATCACATTCTCAGTTTTTCCATAAAATGATTTCCCCAATATGTCAGAGTATTGAGTGCAGCTTGTCTGCTTCAGAAAAGCCAGCATTACAATGTTGAAGTTACAACACAGCCGCCACTACAGAGCCGAGGCTCTCTTCCAGATTTACACAGTAAAACAAACAGTGGCTGTTTGGCAGGTTCCTTGACTCCTACTAGAAGTGAATATAAATAACATTGAACATCTATCCAAAGAATGTGTCCTCAGGACAATTAGCGTAGGAATTGCTCATTTGGTTAAATACAAATCATTACTGCATGTAATGTGACAGATGAGGAGTATAATCGAAGTGTTTGCATTCAGCTGCCATAGCATGATTATCATCTTGGCACAGAGTAGGTTCACAGAGTTGATCAAGGAATAGGAATACATATGAAAAATAAATAATACATACAATTCACATTTTGTTTTATGTGAACTTGTAATTTTGTAAAGGGCTTGTCTTTAACAACGCACACAACAAATAAGGCATCATTGTGAATTTTGTGTCAGAGAGGGGGACACCAGATACGCATCACTTTCTCCATACATTCATAAATAAACTCAGTCATGTCATTAGGAATTGACGTCAGTGCAATAAAACAAAACAAAAAATAGTGAGGCTGGTCCCCTCCCCTCTCTCTTCACTTCCTGATCAATGGTTTTTGATGTCCGCAGTCCATTAGAGGTCACAGCCTATCAGAGAGCAGCATCAGGCCTCTGGAGGTGACAGCTCCAGGAGCGAGGCTTCAGCAACTCTATGAAAGAAGGCTGAAACGGAAAAACACGATCATATTAGGCTGAATTTCTGTCTAAACATGAAGACTAAGTTTGGATATTTTGGACTTATAAATTGTCTTTTGCATGCATGCCTGTAGTACTGGACCCACAGACAATATTGGCCTCTTGCTGCCAACAATGAGTCCAAACAGAGTATGACAAAATTTCACACTATTCTGTCATTACACACTTTCAGTAATGCGTTACTGGTGGCGTGATGTCGTTTTCACAGACTGGCTTTTTGGAGACATTTTGACATTTGCACTCACTGTTGATGACAGGCTAACAACGGACCTCACCGTTTGAGCCAGCTGACTCGGAAGCCAATATTGTCTGCAGCTCCAATTACTACAGGTCTGTAAGAGACAAATCATATATATAGATCCAAAACCACCAGACTTATCATTTAAGGTCAGCAAAGCAAAAACTGAATTACAGCCGAATTATAGCCGTGGGTATAAAACATACTGAACGTGTTTTGAGTGCAGCATGTCAGACTTTACCTCCTTCAGGGGGCAGTAGCGCTGGGCATACCACTCCTGTGAGTACATACAGATAATGACCCCCTGACCCAGGAAGAGGGATGTCCACATGATTATGTTCCAGATGGGACCTTTCCTTTTGTCATGGACGATGAAGTTAAACATCACTGCGAGAAGATGAATAAGGGCATAATGGTCACAGTCACATACATTCTTTCTTTCTTTACAGTAGGGTTCACAAAATTTGACACCAAGTTTAGGATAGAATGATCATTATGAAGAATCTATGTTTGTCATTGTCCTGCCAAATTGGGTCACATTCCTGTGTGTTGTGAATGTATCTTTAGAGAGCGGTGAAGTGTTGTGTGTAATGTCTTTCCCCTTACTTCCAAAGCACATGAAGAGGCAGAAGAGGACAGGGTAGAAGAAGCCAAAGCAGATTGCTAGAATGTACTCATGGACCACTGCAGACACCGTGAACACAAAGAACATGGCTGCTGCTCTGCAACGCTTCCGGGACACCTGGAACGACGACAGGAGAGCAGACAGAGAAGTCAAAACACCAGGGGATGGGAGGCAGCTCATAGATGAACATAAGCCCATGACAGCCCATCAATGCATTTTCAAATCAGTGATAAACTAAAGGAAAATGTGTTGAGGACATTTTGAAATGGTGTTTCATACTGAGGACATAATTTGTGTGCAGGTTGGTGTTTTTAAATACATTTCTTACCGTCAACAAATCATATGAAAATAACAAAATCAACAATGCTTTCGGTCTTCCCATGTTCACTTCATAGACAGATTATGACATAACGGGCCCCTGAGCCTGGTCATAAAAGCCCCCCCCCTCACAGCCCACATACGTACAATTATGGCCAGAATAATAACTAATGCCTCCACTAGTGCCAGAGGAGGCACTAGTGGAGTGACCAGGACTCATATCCCACTGGCTTCCCACCCGCAGACATGGCCAATTGTGCCTGTAGAAACGTCTGACGAAGCCAGAGGTACCCCTTGCCGGGAATTAAACTCGGGGTGGTAGGAGAGTGCTTTTACACCCCTTTGAAGTGCATTTATTTTTATTTCTTTTTTATACAATTTTGAAGCTACAGCAGAATGTCGCTGCTGTAGTTTTAAAGAGGATGATAGTGTATATATCAAAACCACTCACCCACATGAAGTCCCGGTACACATAGTAGTACAGCCAGTCATGGACCACTACATTCCAAGTGCGATAATAATTGGCAAAAGAGGTTGAATTCCACCAATCCTGTGACGTGAAATCAAAATTAACTGAAGTATAAAATTACTGAAATAAACACTCAAATAAATACATCCAAGAAATTAATTTAAATTTTTTCAGACTAGATGACAGAGTGACTCTGCAGCATTTTCTCTGAAAGTAAAGTACCTTGTAAAACATCCTATCGGCAAAACGAAGCATCTCAGCAAATGCATTGAGCCAACAGTGGAGGAAGGCAAAGAATCCCAGGAAGAGGATCAACACTCCTGCAGAGGGGAAAAGAAAGGGCAACTTGTCATGAAAATGCAGTAGGTAACACAGCATTTCTGCACCTCCCATCTCCCTGTATCAAGACAGGAAATTCAAAAAGAATGAGCAAAGTGCGCAAAGTCGATCTGTTATAAGGGCCATCCTGGAGACCTACCTGGCAGGATAGAGTTAAAGACACCGAGGACCATGGCCCTCAGGTCGAACAGCTGCAGACGGATGCTGCGGAACTGAGGGATGCACAGCCGCACAAACACGTAATAGGCATAAAACAGACAGCCTAGTACCTGGGGCGTGAGGAAGGAGGGGACAGGGAGAGACGTGAAACCGGGCAGATATCTTTTTACAGTCTTAAGCAACCAAGGCTTTTAAAAACAGGGGTTTCTTGGTACCTGAAGTAACTTTGTGGCGACATAATCCCATCTGATCACTGGATTCCTGCATGAAGTGAGGAACAAGATGTTATCTATCACATGGGCTGCAAGAAGAAAGTGTCCCGTGTTCAGTTGTCAGAGGACATCAACAGTGCCAGCGGGAAAAATGAATATAAAGCGTATTTATTTGACCTGGGATACTTGTCTCTGTAGATGAGAGTGGGTGCAAACAAGAAGTAGAGATACTGAGAAATCTGAGGGACAACCGGACCGGGAGCTGGAGATAACAAATGGACAAAGAGAGAGAAAAGGGGAGTGATAAGGGGGAGAAAGCCAGTAGCTATGACAGAGGAAGAAATTGTACCAAACAGCAAATACAGAACACATTAAAACACAAAGAGAGAGAGAGAGCATGTATTGTAGTTGGCAGGTCACATACTGGTATTGTCTTTAGCCCAGGCCAGGACTCTTGGGACATTCTCCCTGACATAGGAGTGGGCTTTCATCATCAGACGCACCTGGAATCAGACACAGGATCAAAAGTGACTCGGGCGCCTATACGAGGAATCAGGATGTTGGTAAAGAAACGGCTTCAACAGACTTCCGGGTGCAACTGCCGCTGGTTTTAAACAGCAGTTCATGGTGAAACCACACCCTCTTTGAATTCTAACTTGCTCCTTCATGCTCTAAACTAGACACTCCATTTAAACTTTAAACGAGTCACCACTTTTAGGACTATCACCTTGAATTTCTCATTTGTACCATTTGAGAAATCAGTTTATGTTTTATGCTTTTTTCATTCTTTATAGTGGGACCCTAGGGACCCAGCCTTCAGTGTGTCTCACTGTAGCAGGCTGTACTTTTTTACTAAATTCACACATTTTAAAACTGCAACAGTTCACACAACTTTAACACTACATACATATATTATACAAAATATAAGTGATGTGATGTATAGAACATGCTTTTTTGTCGTCACGCTGATTCGTCCTATTAGAGACCATTACAAGTTCGACCACAGTCTCTACTCAAGTACCAATGCCGACCTCCAATCCATTTACCTTGTGTGTAAGTGTAAGTGTAAGACCTATGAACCTAGATCAGCTTCCTAACTGTGAATGATGAAAGTAGACCCAGCTATACTGCTCAGCTACCTGTTCCAGTATGATGATAAAGCAGGATGCAGGTGGCATGCTGTTGCTGACCACCGTGTATGTGGGCAGGAACCCCAGGCCCAGAGCTTGGTAGAGCAAGAACGCCGAGCCAAACAGCAGGCTCCACAGCTTGGGGTAACTGCCAGACTGGCTCTGCGACCACAGCTGGAACAGGGTGTAGGGAACCAGCAACGCAGACAGGAACATGCAGAGCCACGTGCACACCACCAGGGGGAACTGTCCGAACGCATAGACCAGCAGGTCAAAGTCCAGCACCAGTCTGAAGCAGAGGGAATCAAGACAGTCGGTAGAGATGAGAAACTTGAAGCTTCTGCTCAAGACGGATTGTATCGTTTTTCTGTCGCAGCCCCCAGACCCAAGTTCAGAGACATCAGTGTGAGACAATGCATTCCGTCAGCAAAAATCCAGGGTGTATTTCATAGCATGCCAGCCAGGTTTATATATTACCTGCCTTCGTCAATGAAATCTACCACCAGAGTGCTGAGGATAAAGAGAATGAGCAGGGCAATGAACATGTGGTAGATGGTCCTGATGTGGTTCACCTCAAACAGCTCACTGTGGAAAAACAGGCAACATGAGATGAGACCAAGTTCAAACTCCAGTCACATGCAGTTAGATTTGCATTTCATTTACATCCAAGTCTCAACTTACTCCAAGAGGGACCTGCGATTGACAAACTGCTTTCCCTGGCCCTGGAGCGGCCGGAAATGCCTAAAGGGAAACAGAGTGACAAGGATGACCAGCAAGTCTGATTTGTTGGAGGGGAAGGCTGAGCAGGACCAAGAGAGGAATAGGGAATCATTGCCCTGATGTGGGAACATTTTTTACTACTATTTTTATAACCCATATGATGAGAGAAGCAGCTGCCCCCCGGTATTTTTACATTATCTAATCTGGTCCGCATTCAAAAAAGTTTGGACACCCCTGTTTTAAGAAAAGGAGCATTGTAATTTATTTGAACATACTGACATGTTATTAAGCAGACATTCTACACTGTTCATACTTGAGATAAACCTGTGTAGGCCTACTCTTGTCCATGCAGAAAATTTAAGAGAAAGAAAAAGGAAACCCCCATATATCTGGTACTCAATGTACGTTAAAAGAAAATGTACGAAATATGTGCAGATACTACTTCACCCACATCTGGTGGGTCAAAAGCCTGACTTGATAGGCTAAAGAAGGGACAAGGCAGTACCTGAGTTTGCTCCTCTCCTTGTCCGACAGCGGGGGTGAGAAGACAGCAGGCACAGGAGCGGGCTCCAGGCTGGCCGACTCCTCGACCAGACTGTCCACGAACTCACTGACCTGGTCATCCAACTGACGCATCAGGTCACTCTTCAGGTGCTGAGCAACAGGCAACAGACAGAAAAATCATTATCATTGCAACTGCAATTATTATAACAAACACACATTGTTTATCATTCTACAGCACATGTGTGGGCAATGACATATCTTTCTGAATATATGAAAGGGGATTTCAAGGTGTGAAGATTCATCATTAGCGACAGCTAGTATTGTGTGTGTGTGTGTGTGTGTGTGTGTGTGTGCGTGTGCGTGTGCGTGAACTTGTACTGTTGTGGTGATGGCTGTGTGCGGCTTGAATATCAGACAGTGGACAGACTGCTACAGGCTTCTGCAGCAGGCGAACACTGGCTGAAACAGCAGCCTAGCAAGCTTCACAAGTTCACTCGTAACGGAGCTACTTCGTAGAAACAAACATGTGGTGTCACATTAGGGTGAAAATAGGAAAGAATGTGTAGTTTCTTCTTTATCAACATTTTATTTTTCACAACACCCTCTCAGCACTGTGAGGCTCAGCGTAAACTGTGTGGGTTTTTTTCGTTTGAAGGTGCGTTTGTTTGTCGCCTGGCCGCACCCTGGTAGTATGGAGTTACTTTGCTGTGTTTAAAGTCGAACTGAACCCGTTCGTCACGTGCATATGAGTCTGTTTCAGACTGAAAACATAGTTTGTCTAAGATGACAGGTTGAGAGGCGGGTCATAGTATCATGTCGATGATTTTGACAATTCTGGGGACTGGATTGGGCTTTGGCCAATCCTGGCGTGTTCCGCCTCCAAATCGAGTGGGATTCAGTGTGTTGTGGTGGCGGCGGCGCTCCCCTCGGGAAGAGCCTTTTGACGGGAGGAGTGGAGCTCAGCGAGCCGCAGGCAGCCAGCTGCCTTCGTTTTGCCGAGCGGAGAGTGCAGCACGTCGGCCTGGAATCTCCGAAGTGCAACCCCTGACAACCAAGCTCTCGGATGCGCGTGCCATTATCGCTGCTGTAAATATCCCTGGAATGCGCGTTTTAACGAGCCAGTTACATTTCTTTGCATTCTTAGAGATTATAGTTTTTGTTTTTTGTTCATGTTTCTAACAATTGGCCAAGTTAGTAGTTAGTTTATGGGATAGGAATTCTGCCAGATGAGGCACTAGGCGCCATTTTCGACTTCATTTGGAAGAGAAAATTATCCTGAAATGAAGATTTAATTGACAGCTGCATTTCGTGATATGATTGGTTGAAATGGGGTAGAAATTTGATAGTACTAGGTGACGTCAGCAAACTGTACATTACTGTTATCAATGAAATCTTGAAAAATGGAAATTTTTATGTGAAAAAGTGTGAAAAACTAAATAAATTAGATTGTCGTGCTTTTCTTTGCATACATCATTAAATAGGTGCACTGCATACCCAGGTATTTGAACTAAAAGAAAATAAGTAATTTTTGGGTTCAGCTCGACTTTAAGCACGTGAATTGCCCGAAGGTCCAACCACCGCCCAGCCAGGAATCTAGAGATAATCTCACGAAGCGACAGGGTTTCCCATAAGTGCCAGCTGCCAGCTAAATGGGCGGACATTAAAACATTTCCAGCTGGCTACTTTCTTACTTTCACAATAACCGCACAACCGTGCTGTCTTACTGTGTGTAATTCAGAGGTATTGCTTCATGAGATGGCCCCTACTTTACGCTTCTCATATACACAGTGCAGCCCCCCTCCCTCCGCTGCGAGCGGAGACTGTAAATATTGATATGCAAATTGGCATGTGACGTCAGTTATCCCCCTATCCCACTTGATGACAGATCACTGCATCAGCCTGGCAATATTTGTGTTTATTACTGTAGTTCCTTGTTTCGGGAACAATAAAGGGGATTTGAAAAGAGTCAGGCCAAATCAGATTGCTAGGGTTTATGATAAGATTATGAGAGCTCACACAGGATTAAGACAGATTGAATCAGTCTAGCAGGGATTTGGCTCCACAGTGGATATCTCGAACAACGTCTGTTTGAATAAATCAGCCAAACTGTATCAACAAGTAAATAAACCAATGAACTGGACTTGAGTTTGGGATTACTCAGAACCTTAATGCATTATTCTATGACAATACAGGGTAATGTATGTTCTAAAAATAGCAACAGGTCCTTTTCTTTTTTTTTTCTTTTCTTTTTTTATAAAAGTTCTCAGAGAGTGGAGGTTTGCTGCAGATCTGAGCTAAATGGCTGGTTGTTGGCAGGGTAGTAAAACAACCCTGGAGGAAAGCATTGGGCAGTTACTGGTATTCATGTTTTTTTCCTTTAACAGGGGAAAAGGAGGTTGTGGTAGAGGCTCATTAACATGCAGGAGAAGCTTTTTGACTGACCTCTGCTTTCCTTTTCAGATGTAGTTTTTTGCTGATCATCTGCTCCACTTCAAATTTTCCTGAAAATTGAAAAGAGAATACAAAACACATAGCATACAGTGAGGTAAGAGTCATATCGACATGTTGTCCTGTAAGAGGAAGTTTGCTAGATCGAAACCAAGCTGACAGTCCTTTTGGAGACACCCAAACCGCAAACAGAGCTTGGCTGAGTTGCCAGGTTACCCCGGCTTAAACCTTGACCTGTACTCCCCGCCTCGCATTAATAATAATCAAATATTTAGATAATGACAAACAGATAACCTGCAACAGGCCAGCTGTGGGGCACTTGGTGAGAAGACATGTGGAAAGAAATCCCAATCTTCTTCACGCAGAATTAAAAGCCCCTTTTATTAAAGGGATATAAAAGACTATTCTTTAATGATTTTGATTTGAAACACTTGACAGTTTGTTAGTTGTGGTGTCATTCAGCAAAGGTCAAGGGAATAGCAGTAACCATTGTGTCATGTATGAGTCATATCACACAATGGTGTTCAGATCCAATGTCGCAAAACTACAAAAAAGACACACTTCAGATGCAAGACAGTGTCTGGGAAGTAAGAAGCGGTGGTTGTCATTTTACCGACTAGTTAAGCAACTTTGACTTATTGCATTAAGGTCATCTCAGGTTATTCCGAGCAGTATAACTGCATCCACCAGTCATATACTTATGTAGCCCTTTTTTAGGGCCGACGTGATGACAATGTGACAAAACACTGTGTAAAGATCTCATGACTGGAGACTTGTGACATGACATGAGTGTAGAGATACGGTTACTGAAGGTCCAAATGTACTGAATGGCCAACAAAAGTATTTAACATCATTTGGAACCTGTGAATCATATAGGTGATTTTGTTTCTTTTTAATATAGCAATGATGCGCATGACCACCAAAATAAAAGTTACAAATATGTTAATGCCTTCAGATCAAGCCAGATCAAGGCAACCAATAAATTCCACAAGCAGATGAGACTATTTTCAATAGGGTTCACTTTGGGTTAACCATTACATTTTGGTACAACCCCACAGAGTGACTTCATTCACACCTACAGTACTCTACCTTCCAGCAAGATATCAATGAACAATGAAACAGTGACAACTGTCTTCGACAGTATTAACTTGTACATTTTATTAGCAAATAGTACAGTTTATTTTCAAGTTCTACACCTTTGCTTCATAGCTGCAAAAGTGTGGGAGTTTAAAGTTTCTTATCTAAACTGACAGATGGGTCATGTCACTCCATGAGACACATCAGTCATCATCAGCTACTGCATATTATCTAATCTAATCACTTCCAATTATCAGTTAAAGACCCTGAGAGCATGATTCGTGACATCATGAAAACTGGAGCCAATCCCTGTCCAGTATTCAGCAGTTAAAGCCCTTGTTTGTATGCTGTGATTGGCTAGTTATGCTAGATAACCCTGGTCCCTGATTAGTTGCTTTGGAATTTTTTTTACTAGGCAGAAGGTGTGTGTGTGTGTGTGGGGGGGGGGGGGGGGGGGGGGGGGGGGTTGTCATTTTAAGGATTTTAACAAGATAATTAACTTTTTTTTGTTGGAAAAACCATCAGACACACTTTATTATTCAAAGTAGAGTATTTTATATACATTTTAAAACATGACTTAGGGGGTCTTTAACTTACCACTGTTTCCTGTCTGTTAAGTGAGCAGTCATCTACCCTGGTTAACCATATCAACCTCATTGTCACAGTACACCACATGATCTCTTGTCCTTGACTCAGTGTGCTGTGGTCCATGTCAGCTATGTATACTATTACTAATGTTTCTTGTTTTATAAAGGGGAGCGATGACTGGGATAAATGTCCTCTGAAAATCTAGACAAAAAAAAAATGCACCTTGCATCTCATAATTTGCATGAATAAAAAGGGGGATCCCTTGTGTCCCCTCCCTGATGAGGGAGTTCAGTCTCTCTCACCATTGCTGGTTATGTGGTTGACTCCATTGCCTTGCTGATCCTCTCCTGGACTACTGTCCCCAACAATAGAGTTGTTTAGGTCGGGGAAGATGGGCATCTTATGGAGAGCTCGGCTACGGGACCGGATACCACTGTCATCTTCACTATCCATCCTGAAGAAAGGGTTAAGGACGAAAAGTTATGTTTGTAAAATAATAGTGACAGTGAGGATATACAGCTGAGCCAAGGAAATAAGTAGGCTAAAGCTAGCCAATGTCGCTCCACACGACACCTCACATGGATAAAGAATCCCATGGATTTGAAGTATCCCACCAGACAAAGCAAGCCCAGTGCACAATACAATGCATGATACAGACAGACATGTAGCAAATAGCTAGCTCACCACAGCTTATTTCTAAATGGTGTGACAGTGTGACAGTGAGCCAGTGGCCAATTAACGCTAACCAGCTGACAGGTTGTGCTAACAATAACAGCCTGGTTTAGTTAGTGGTGGACATATTGTTTGCAGTAGCCTCAACGCGAGACTCATCAGTCATTATACTGATGAGTCTCGCGTTGAAGCTAATATTGCAGTAGCTACTGTCTCTGTTACTAGCGTTAGTGGCTCAAGACCCGCTGACCGAATATGCGTCGTTAGAGCTTGTCAAATTACCCGGTAGCCAACTCGTATCTGTTGGCAATGTCTCCCATCTCATCGATAACGTTACTTACTCGTATCACCAAACTGTCCCCCTGTGCAGTCGAGGTCCAACAACGTGCGTGCCAAATTCCAATGTCCAACTTCCTTTATCACAACAAGCTGCTGCTCAGTGCTCACCTTCCCACTGACTGGTAAGTGATGATGATGATGATGAACGAGCGGCTGATGCTGATTGGCCAAAAGTGTATCCTCCTTTCTAGTTACATCACCGGCGCCCTCATCCATCCACCACTCAAAAACAGACATTATGACATTGATTCAGCTGATGACACACACACACACACACACACACACACACACACACACACACACACACACACACACACACACACACACACACACACACACACACACACACACACACACACACACACACACACACACACACACACACACACACACACACACACACACACACACACACACACACACACACACACACACACACACACACACACACACACACACACACACACACACACACACACACACACACACACACACACACACACACACACACACACAGTAGCCTAGTAATGTATCTGGCGTTGCCCGGGTGAAATAGGCACAAAGCAATAAACTGCGCCTTTTGCTTGGCCGGTGTCCAGATGGTTTGCAGGAGTAGGCTACAACCTGCCTATGACTGTCCCCGGGTCACCACCATGCAAATGTTCAGCCCAATCCGACCTGGGGTGTGGGCATAAGGTGGTTTCCAGAATCTTCCAGGACCTACAGGTGGTCCCAGGACTTGATGGACTGCCAATGACCTTTCCTGGATCATAATGCAGGAGTTGATGAAGTGCCCATGACCTTCGCCAGATCATAACCCCCCGCCATGCAAAATTTCAGCCCAATCCAACCTGGGGTGTGGGTGTAAGGTTTTTTTTCTCCAGGTAATTTCCAGGACTTTCCAGGTGGTTCCAGGACTTGATGATGGGCCCATGACCCATGTTATGATCCCCAGATCATAACCCCTTAACATGCAAAATGTCTGGTAGTAAATGACTATCAAGCCAGGAAGAACAGGAAGAAGCACAGGAATTCATCTGAATATACAGTATATATATATATATATATATATATATATATATATATATATATATATATATATATATATATATATATATATATATTGCCAGGGATCCCCTGGAGCCAAACCATTAGAGCCCTGGCATTAGCAGCCCAGTAGTAGTGCCTAAACACTGGTAAGGCCAGCCCTCCTTCAGACTTACATTTTTGCAAATTAATCTTCGAGATTCTATGGTTCTTATAGTTCCAAATGTAAGACAGAATTATGGAGTCCATTTTTTTAAAGCCAATGTAAGAGATGGGGAGGTTCTGACACAAATATGCCTAGAGGAATCTGGGAAGTGAAACCATCTTGATTGAGTTTATGCGACCAATCATGGACAGAGGCAGGATTTTCCAGTTTTCTATCAATTGTTTAAGTCTTTAAACAAAATAATCAAAATTCAACTTAAATATTAGCTTCGGATCTCTGGGTATGGTCAAGCCAAGATAGGTGAGGCAGTCCTTTGTCAATTTGAATGGGAGATTTTCCAGAAAGCCGGGAGTGAAGACATCAGAGAGGCATGATGTCACTCTTTGTCCAGTTAATTGTGTATCCTATCCTGTAGCCTAGTTGCAATATTACTGTCAATCAAATGTCCCTGTTTCCCCCCGTGGCAAACACGTTTCTATTCTCCACTCAACCAAACAACCCGAATTGCATAATTTAAAAGCTGCAAATCACAGATGTTTTTAACAGGTAGCCTATATGGTATAGGGTGTTGTTGTGAGATGTCTAAATTAGGCATGGAATGAATTACAGCATGCATCGCGCAAACTGTATTAAAGGGAATGCGAGATGGGAATCTGATTGGTTTGATTGATGTAACGCCCAGGCCTTTCCAAGCCACACCTATGAATAATGCAGGTGGTTAAGACCGCCCAAATCCTGTTTGTGCCGCACGCAAGTGTCTATTTTGCAGGGCACGGAGAATAGCAGATGACTTGGCATATATGCAATTTTGCACTGTGCCCTAAATTACCGCTTTTGCCAAGATAGGACCCAGAGGCTAGCAGTCTGAAGATTAATATGACTCTGGGACAGACGGCCGATATTCCGGGGTTTCCGCTGTATACTGGATGTAGACTTCTGCTTCTGTGCGCTGCGGTTTATGTTTACAGTGGTATTGACACGAGAATGGAGTTGAAGCTGATCGATTGTAGGTCCAGATAACATTTCGGCTAATAATAAATAGCTGCATAATATGAGACGTTGTCGGACTGCCAACAATAGGGAGTTTAAGCAGTGACGTTTTAAGGACAGCGACGGGGTTCCAACCAGGTTGCCGTAGTCCCGGAAGCACATAGCCTATCACTAAGCTGCGCGACACCGAAACACTACGGCTACTTCTTCCTGAGTGCTGCTGGCAACAGCGGACATGCCTATGAACCGAAAAGAAATTCGGTCAAATTAGCGGACATATTTAACAAATATACTCTTTATCCATACAACTACTAATGATAGAATCGAATATACACGGAATGACAGTGCCAAATACGATGAAAACTTGTAATTCACATGCTAATCGTGCATTCCTTTATAACTGGGAACTGGTAATCTTACCGGTTCAAAGTTCATGAGCTGGGACGTGACGTCACTAGAGCTGGTATTTCCCATTCCAAACTCTGTTATCAACTGTTATTGCTAACAATGGCTAGCCTGGCTAGCGAGTGGATCTGACCAGTGAACAGTGAACTTCCCAGCTCAACTTTTCTGCAAATGGAATGCTAACAAAACGGATGTGACGTCATTTAGCCTCCACATCCCAGTTCTTTTGCGATAATGGAACGCACGATAACAGCTCGGCGTACTACCGGGTACGTCAAACTACTTCTGCCGTAGTCAGCAGCTGGGCTAGATAGAATCTTGCATGCGCAAAGTGGGTCTCGATGCCGCTGCCCTTGCTCGCTCCAACTCTGCTGCTTAAACTCCCGATTGACGTAAGGGGCGGTACGGTACGTCCGCTCTACAGCAGAAACCCCGAAATATCGTCCGTCTGTCCCAAAGTCATATCGTCAGACTACTGGGAACCAATCTGGGAACTACTCTGGGTTCAGAGATTGGTAAACTGGCAATGCTGTTTTTCTGTCCAGCACTTCACTGTTCTTACCGTTTGTTCACGCCGCTTGTAGGTCGGGATTAGAAGTACACTATTATGATAAGATGTGCCAAATGGAGGAATGGGAATTGATTTAAAAGCGCCAGGGACTGAGCCTGTTCACTATATCATGTCCCTGACTTAGCTCATCATAGTTAGGAAGAATTTCAGCGGAGCTGCTTTCCTTAGAGTTTGCGATATCTTGAATGGCACTAATAATGGCTGCCACTTCAGTACTTCCCTTGTCACGTCGCACGGTCGAAGGCAGCCCCGGTGTGATGTTGAGCCAGGGATGTTGCGTCACCTGTTGGATGCTGGGCCTGGTATCGCCCCTGAAGTGCAGCAAGAAGGAGATGAAGGCTCGACAGGACTCCGGCAACCCCAGCCCTTCTGGATAGTTCAAAGGACGACGATGGAGCTTTTTTAAACGGGCAATATTGGAGTCATCGAAAGGCATACACCCCGTGACCATGACATAGAGGATGACACCCATGCTCCAAATATCGTATTTTTTGGGGTCATATGGGATGCTCCGCACCACCTCTGGTGGGGCATATGCAGCGGAACCGCAGTATGTTGTGGCCAGTACACCGGATCCCATTTCAATCTTCCCAAACCCAAAGTCAGCAATTTTCACCTGGTTGCCAATCAGCAGCACATTCTCGCACTTAAGATCTCGGTGTATGATATTGTTTTCGTGCAGATACCTCACAGCATTGACAATCTGGGCAAACATGGCTCTGGATTGATCCACTTGGAATCTGCCGACCTCTTGGATCTTGCTAGCTAGATCCGTTTCTGCGCGCTCCATGACAATACAAAAGGCATTGTCACTGATTATAAATTCATACACATGGATGATATTGTCGTGCCTAACTGTCCTCAGGATGTCCACTTCCCTGGGTAGAAACTTTTCGACAACGGGTCGAGGAGCAAATTGGCAATCATAGACTTTGATGGCAACTTTGCGGTCATGATTCTGTGAGCTGGCCAGTGTGACTTTAGAGAAAGAACCCTCACCTAGCAGTCCCTCAACCTTGTACCCCAAAGCTAACAGAATCCATTTGCTCATTTTTGCAGACTGGATCGTTGCTGGGTTCTCTCTGCCACTGATCCTACTTATAGCCTCAGCAGGGGATTTATGACATCACTGAAGATGAGACAATGTCTATGACATCAGTGTCTGCCATAAATCACTGATGTCACATCAGTGGCTAAACAGTGACATCATCAGTGATTTAATGACATAGCTGAAGATGTCACTGAAGTCTAAGTCGTGTCTCGATGTCTATGCATACATGACATCATCAGTTGCCATCATCATCAGTGATTTATGACATCACTGATGATGATGTGACTGATGATGTCACAATGTCTCTGCATAAGTGGTCGGTCGGCAAAAAAAAATGGATCCACAAACTCTGTCACGATACACGATACTGACTGACATTATTAGGGAGCAGTGGCTTCCCAAGCAGAGCATCCCATACGGTAGCTGCATGTCAGCACTGATGATGTCACAATGTATCTCATTGGCATATTGTGGAGGGCTGTGTGTGAAGTGACATCATCAGTGTCTATGACCTCATTAGCATAATGAGGTGTGTGATGAGCTTATGCTGCGTTCGTTTATATCTCGGTCGCAAATTGCCACTTGCTACGAGCAAAAATCAAAAACACCACGTTAACTCTTGAGTTCCTACTCGCAAACTCGGCTATGATTTATCAACCCCTAGTTGCTCCCAGCGCATCATTTGACCTCATTTCAACATGCCACCCACGATTGTATGAATTTGAAACACATTTTTGGCACATTTTTAGCTGCGGCCAGCATAGCTGGGCAGCCGCTCTAGTCACTGTCGGTCCACCGGTCCACAAAATCAAACACACACACACACACACACAGACACACACACACAATGCAGCAGTTCAGTTTCCTGTGCTGCAGCATACAGTAGATGTAGCTGACATTTAGCTGTCTTAAAAACACATTTACAGACACCACAGTTACAATAGGACCCGCCCAGTCTTAGCTAAAAGTCTTATCTATATGTGTACGAGGCATTGTGTTCCCCAAATAGCTACTTGCTTGGCTACGTTATATCCAGAGAGGTGTGAGTGCTTCTGAGCCAGCCTCCCTCCCTTCTTGCCTCAGCTGAAGGCTGAGCAGGGACTGTAAATAGGGTCCACTCGTCATTGCTCCCCGCGTACACCGAGTCTGGCCCGGGCAAGCAGAGTCAGCACTAGCTACTTTCCTTGGGAAAGAGTTGGCAACACTGCTTCAAATGACCATGCAAGCACATCAGCAGATTCAACAGTTTTCATTGAGTAAAACTAGACTAAAATGTGAACAGTTTTTGTTGACTACAACGGTTTTATTTGACCAAACGGTACATTGATGGTAAAGAGAGAGGACTCTACATGAGGGACACCAGGACTTCTCCATCCACACCTGGGACTCCCAGGGACGCAATATGACCATCCCCTTCATGGTGCTGCACCATCGGCATCACCATGGCGACCACCACGGGCATCGCCACAACAACGATCAGGAGCATCGTACTGAGGTGGATTCTGCCAATATCACTGCAGCCAGTCCAGATGTGCCTGTTCTGACCTTCCCCAAATCCACTGAAGGGTTGAAAAGGAGGAAGAGAATGTGGGTTCTTAGTGAGCTTAACATCCCTTCCCCTTAGAAATCAGTCAGCTTCGTTCTAATAAAGCTGATAAGAGGTAGATCCTGTACAGCATCACTGGACAAGGAGCTGACCAGCCTCCCGTTGGCCACTTCACTGTCGACAATTCTTCTGGTTATCTGTGTATTACACAGGCACTGGACAGAGAGAAGCAGGGCAAGTACTTCCTCAAAGGGCATGTTATAGCACTAGGTTCAGGTCAAGCTGTGGAGGCCCCTTTGGACCTCACAGTGAACGTCATCGATGTGAATGACAACAAACCCATTTTTACCCAAGACACCTACCTTGGAGAAGTTCCAGAAGCCTCACCAAAAGACTGATGTGATAACGGTTACGGCCACAGATTTGGACAAGCCAAATAATGATAACTCGGATACCCGGGTACATGCTTAAGAACCAGGAGCCAAAGATGCCCAGTGACAAACTGTTCAGCATCAACCCAATCAATGGAGTCATCCGAGTTAACACTAAAGGGCTTATACCCAAATTGCACTCTGGACATAGAGGTGATAGATCGGATGGGACATGGGTTGAGCGGGCGAACAAAAGTAATCACTGTCACCGATAGCAATGACAATGCTCTGGCCTTCACTCAACCCAGGTACGAGGCAACTGTCCCAAAAACCAAAGTAGGAGCTCTGGTTACTAAGATGTCAGTAACTGACGGTGACAAGCCCCATTCCTCAGCATGGAATGCCAAATTCACAATTGTGGACGGCAAACCTGAGGGATATTTCACTGTGAAAACAGGACACACCAAAGATGGAGGAATCATTAAAACTGCTAAAGGTCTGGACTTTGAGAAGACCCTGCTGGTTGCAGTGGATAATGAGGTTCCCTTTGCCATTCAGCTGCCCACTGCCACTATGGTGGTGAATGTGCAGGGATGTGAACGAAGCTCCAATATTCCAACCACTCGAGAAGCAGGTGATGAAGGAGGAGCGGTCCTGCTTTTGCTAATGTTGGTGCTGCTGCTGCTGTGGCTCTTCATGAGACGAAGAGGAGGAGAGAAGAAGGGGCCTCTGCCACAGGAAGACGGCATCCGACCCAACATTTATGACTATGATGAAGAGGGAGGAGAGGACCATCAGGGCTATGATCCGAGCGTTCTCCACTGAGGTCACAACCTTCCCGAGGTGTTCAGGAATGACGTGGTGCCAAAATTCATGCCGGCTCCTCCGGCCTCACCTAGCCAGCCCCAAGGATATCGGCAACTTCGGTGATGCTAACCTGAAGGTGGATGACAACCCCACGGCACCCCCCCCCCCCCCCCCCCTACGACTCCATCCTGGGTTTCAACTACGAAGGCAGCGGCTACAACGCTGGCAGCCTCTCAACCATGAACTTGTACAGCAGCGGAGACCAGGACTACTGTGACTGCCTCGCCGAATGGGGGCCCCGCTTCAATGTACAAAAAAAACATGTACGGATCAGGCGAGGATGACATGCTGTGAAATGGACCGACTGACGGATGGATGCATGCGTGGCTGGATGAGCATTAGAGCGATGGACTGATAGATCAGATGTGAGCACAGATTGATAAATGAACACATCCCGGGATAAACTATCCGCATCAAAACAGCAAAGCACTGGCAGATTGTTTTTGCAGGCTACAGTCTGAAAAAAAAGACTTGACTTGGAGGGATTCAATGTCTTTTTATGCACATACTCAGATGCTATCACAAGAAAGGAATGCAAGACCATGATTACAGTGAAAATTGGACAGATTAAATCTAGATGTTAAACAAAAATTAAAACAAGCGCGAATTTGCAATATAGCTGCGGCCAATATGGATATCAGTGATGATGTCATCAGTTATATCACTTGAGGAATTGTGATGTCATTAGTGATGTCATCGGTGAAAATATCATCCGATGTAATCGATGTATGACCAACATCATCAATGGCATCAAACCATCTCTGATGATGTCACCTCCCGTGGTGACATCATCATTACTTGTTGCTAATGATGTCACTTCTATTGTGACATCACCACCGTGGTGACATCCAGCTACTGTTTGGGATGCCCCGCTTGGGAGGCCATTGCTCCCTAATGATGTCACTCAGTATCGTGACACTATTCAATAGTGTCATGATACTGAGTATCAATGGTATTGAGATGTCATCGATACATGACATCACTGATGACATCACTGCTCCCTAATCTTGTCCCTAGGAGGCATGACATGAGCGCTCCTTGTCGATGATTGTGATGTCACTAATGCAGAAACTCTGACCTCACTACCGAAGTCGGAGTTGATTGATTTTGTGAAAAACATCTTTTCGTGGACCGACCGACCAACGAACCAACAGAGTGACTTAGCTGCTGCACAGCTATGCTGGCCGCAGATAAAGATCACACCCAGCTGAGAAGTAAGCAGTGCAGACATCAGCCTCACTGTCATAAATCACTGATGACATCACAATTGCTTGACATCACTGATGACATCACTGATAATGTCATAATGTCTATGACATCATCAGTGGGTATAACATCAACAGTCACCATCGGCCCACTTGATGAATGACATCATCAGGGGGTTTGACATCATCACTGACTTTGCGTGTCCGTCTGTCTGTCCGTCCTTCCACTCGATGATTGTGGGGCATGAAATCATCTGTTTTTTTAACCTTCATAGATGATAAATCCACTGAGAAATGAACCTCCGCTTTCCGGTCACGGAATTGCTGGAGATGAACCAACTAGAGGGTCAGTGGGCTAGCTGAAGACAAAGATGACAACACGCTCACATTCCTAACAATGATATGGCAATGGCATAGTCATCACAGAGGACAGAACAAAAATCTGCATTATTGCTGTAAATTGTAACTAAATTCAGCATTGACTGCACAGACAAGCTTGGTATAAGTTAAACAGATGAACAATTTAATCTCACATGTTGAAAATTATCTTTTTATTTTAATAGTGCTGTACATCATTCCATTGATGACAAGAAGACATAATTGGTTGACTAACAGTAAAAAAACAAATTCAAGTTACAAGGTGATTTGATTTGATAATTTGGGGCTACATAAAAAATAATAAAATAAAAATAATTATAGCTGCTACACAGCGGTGAGTCGGGGCCAGGCATTTTGAGGAGTGAGTAGCGCGGCGCGAGAGGAAGAAGCTTAACAAGAGGAGGAGGAAGACAAATGAGCAATTGGGTCCATCAGCCGAGCTTTCCGGACCAAAAACATCTTTAAACTGTAAAATATTGTGTTTTTAACCCACACATAATACCTGCGTAGGCATAAGCACATTTGTCCTACATCCCTCCAGGGATCGAACGCACAGACCTTAGCCACGAATGGCAAGTAATAATGTAGTCGAGCTACTTCAGAAGTGGGAACATCAGAGGCTTCACAATATGACTTAGCCAAACACCAGGGTGCAGTATAACAGTTGCTCATGCATTTACAGGCAGATTTCAAACTCATGTCAAATATTCACTAGTCAAGACAAAATTCTGAGAATTTTCAATTTCATCTAGACAACAATAGAGATGTCGGTCGATTGCTCCACAAGTGAAAAACGTGTGTTTAAAGATGTTTTTTCATTGATTGCAATAGTAGGCACATGAGGGTAGATTTCAAAATACTGTCGAAAATTCAGTTTTTGAGATAAAATTCTGAAATGTCTCTATCTCTCTCGCACGCACGCACGCACGCACGCACACACACACACACACACACATACACACACACATATACACACACACACACACAAACTTTATCTAGTAGTTGTTTACAGTACCATTTACAGTAAAACATTTTGATGCACCGTGGGCTAAATTTCTGACAATTCAAAAATGTGTTTATGACATTTGTGTAGAGACGATGCAGACAGGAAGGTTTGGTGTTGATTGAGCAAAAGATGTGGGAGGAGTAGGGTTTCATTCGTTTGACAGTTTTTGGAGAAAAAACAGACAGAAAACAGTGATGAATTTCATAATTCCTGCCATTTCGAAGCATCTCAACATTTCTGCTCACTTCGGCCTACATTTAGGTGAAAGTTGCACAGCCATAGCACATGCAACCGATTTGTTATGAATTTTCAAAGTTTGAAACTTTAGATGGTTGCTGTAGCGCCACCATCTGCACTATTGGCCCCCAATTCGTGTTGACGAAGTTTGGCATGGAACTGCGTGCAAAGTTTGATTCATTTCCATCCATGAAAATTTAGATTTCCTCAGAGGAGGAGGAGGAGAAGGAAGAGAAAGAGGAAGAAGAAGAAAAGTGACCACCATCAGAGCTGCCCGGCCCCTAAAAATGTTGAAACGATTAAATAAATATACACAAAATACAGTACACAAAATACAGTACAGCACTGAGGAAAGTAATCCTATCAAAATTGTTCATGCACAATATTTAAACACCATATATATATATCTACTTTCTTTATGAAAGCCATATTTACATAATTTCATTTGAATAATTTTCATCAGAATACATCGTTATGACACACACACACACACACACACACACGCACGCACGCACGCACGCACAAACACTCATGGGCTACAAGAAGCAGAGGGGTCCCAAGACAGCAGTGATATCAGGGGCGTGGTGCGATGCCCCCCTCATCTCAACTCCCAGATCTCTGACAGGAAGTAGCTCCATATCCCCTCGATGGAGTTCGGTACTGCCCCGAACTCTCACTGCCACCTCCTCCTGGAGAGGGTCAGACAGAAAGGAGGACATATGCATAGAGAAGAAACAAAATACCATCTCTACTGAATAAAACACTCTACACTCAGTGGCAGTCACTCTGGTGTCACTGGTGTTGTACCAGCATAAAAAGCTATGCTGGTGTATGCTGGTTTTTTCAGCAGGGAGGACTTGATTTTAACTGCTGATGAAGCCTCTGTGTCATCGAGAGAGGGGGGGAGAGAGAGGGGCGGGGGGAGGGAGAGAGGGGGGAAGAGAGAGAGAACGACATATTCCCCCGCATCCACATTGCATCCAACAGACTGCGTGTCTTGTTTGGATTTATACAACATGTGAGTCTTACCTCACAACCTTTCCTGGACACTGTGGTGAAGTGTGAACCAATCTCTTTGCTGGAGTCTCCCAGGAAGTGGAGAATCCTATTTGTTGAATTAGTTTGTAACGCTGTCTCGGAGTGGTTTGCAGGGCAGCTGATAGTCACACTCTGGAAGGATGTGTGACTCTGTAACCGCAGAAACCTGAGCTGGACGACATCCAGGCCAGCATACTCAAACTGTAAGAGACAGACATAATTTACTCCAGTGAGAGAAAATGCTCACTGATATTTTAAATGGCACAGAAAAATAAATACAATTCCCCCAATTCAGCCTCACCTTGTTTCCACTGTGTTGCTGACTAAACCACTGGACAGGATTTCTTGTTTTCTTCTTCTCTGTTTCCCATCTCCCTGTAACCTACATAGAAGAGCATTATATCACTATCAAAGGGCATCTCATCTACTTTCATGTCAAATGAGACACCAAGGGATACATGATAACACATTACATTTACATTACATTTCATCATTTAGCAGACGCTTTTATCCAAATCGATGCAACACAGTCTTTGACGGGTCTATGACGGCTACGGCTTTTTGAAGGAATAGAGTAGCACTAACACCATATTAGCTGGTTAAAAAAAAAAGGCAATATCCTCTTAAGTCCACAAGAGGTGGAATTACATTGCTGTCCTGACCAGAGAGGAAGTAGAGGGACAGAATGTAAGGAAACAGTGGATGGATAAATCCAGAAGGAGGTGGTAAAGCAGCATAAAAGATGCCAACTGCGATAAAACACCACAGAAGAAGAAGAACATTACTGTCCTTGTGACTGTACCATTATGGAACTTATTTCTCACACCAGACTCATCAATGTTAACCCAAGTAGGTTAATATGAGTGTACCTGTGACTGCAGAGGGTCTATGCATGTTGTTCCTCCTGCCGTGAAGTTACAGAACACCTGCACAGCGTCGTAGGGACAGCCCTGGTTCGGATCCATGTAGAAGTAACCTGAAAGATAACCAACTGTTTGGTCACTTGGGTGTTTGCTCACACCCCCTGCAGACTGGTCTTTTTTGATGACAACCCATAGACTGTGAAGAACTAATAGAGCCTACTCTTGTATGCCTACACTGTAACTACAGCATACCCACTCAAAGCAGTCTACTCTCTCTCAATTGACCTTTCCTAAGCCCAGCCCCTTTTCAGAACCTAGGTCAACTTTCCCCTTTTCTGTTACGCGCAGACTCAGCAGAGTGTGCATGACATCACAGTTGTGTAATTGTGCGCCACCAATCACAGTTTCCTCGAGTGACATCACAACTGCCCGAATGACATCACAGTTGAGCAATTGTGCATTGAGCAATTGTGCGCCATCTTGCAACTGTGTGCCATCTGCTCTCCAATTATAGTATTTAGAGAACTCGAGTGTTACAGCCGCATTTATGAATGGCCGCTCATTCTTACGCTGTGATTGGTGAGATACGAACGCTTCATCAATGACACGTGAACCCTATTGTAAAATGATTACTACACATGGACCTGCATGGCTTTTGCCCTCATTATGTTTCATGTTTATAGACATGTTCAGAAACTGACCATCATTCAGGTGTGGATGTATGAGTCCCAGCTCATGGCAGGTGGTGGCAAGGCTGTCCTTGGTTCCCTGGGGCCAGCTGAAGGCATCCTCAGCCTCATCAGCCAGAGATACTGACCATCTCCTGGACACTGGCCTGCGCTGCTACAGAGGAATCCATCACTCAATCAATCAGTCATTCAGTCAAGCAGCCCATCAATGTGTAAATCAACCAATGAGCCAACAAGAAAGTCAACAGTTTAGCCAGCCAGCCAGTCTGATAGACAACCAATCAACCAACTAATCAGGCATCAGCATTTCAAAAGGCAAAGTGAGGACATTGTGTTAATAAAGTATGAGATGAAAGCTTGTACCAACTTTTTGTGTTCCTCTTCTTTGCTCAGGGAGTCTAGGTCTTTGCCGAGGTCTTGGTACGGTTTTCAGCCCAGGTCTTGTACTGGATCGTGGTCTGGGTTCAGGTCTTGGACGTGCTCTTGGCTTGGTTCTTGGTCCATGTCTTTGTCTCAATCTAAGTGGGCCTGGTGCACCGGGTTTTCCCTGTGAAACAAAATGAGTGAGCTCTGAGAAGATGTTGGTTCCTTCAATGCCCAGGTAAACAAATCAAACTTGAAAGGTATACTATGAGGTATTACCTCCGAAAACATTACATTATATTTAAGGTTGTTAATCTGATTCACTTGTTCATTCGTTCAGTTGTATTTGTGTGAGCCACATGTCTTACTGGAAGTCCACGCTTGCCCCTCACTCCCTTCGGTCCTTTCCTGCCTTCTATGCCTTTCATTCCCTGTAACGGTAAAGAGCCAAACACAGTCAGGCTCTGTGCAAAGAAAGACTACCAGCATTTGTCCAGATCTGAAATCACTGAAAAATATATGGATAACATCCTTCACACTCATGATGATAACAACAGAGAAAACTGTAACTATTAAAAGATGAAAAACATTTGAACTAAGAACAATCTATCAATCCAAGTCGGTGCAGAACTACAAACGTTAAAGGCTACGAGAATTGGCTTCTCACCTTCTTTCCAAAGAGGCCCTGTAAGACAGAGAGAGAAAATTACTTGAGTTAATGATTTAGCTAAATTTCTTCTACTGTATTTCAAAATGCAGAATATCAAAGTGACATACAGGGAGTCCAGGGTAGCCTTTTCGCCCAGATGGACCACGAGGACCAATATCTCCCTGTGTAAATCAGTGAAATGATTAATTAATTGTTACTTATTAAAAAACAGTGTGAAAAGAAAAGGAAACAGAACTAACTTGCATGCCTTTGCGACCCAATCGGCCTTTCAGCCCCTCCAATCCAGGATTCCCCTGAGATAAAAGTCAGAAATACAGTAGATCAACAAGAAATTACTCCTTGTGCAATGAATGGACAGACACTACATGATATTTCTATTTTCACAGAGTTTTTGTATATCAATTTGATTGATTTTGTATTTCATGTCAACCAACCTTTAACCCCTGTGGCCCAGTTGGCCCCAGTATCCCTCCCTCACCTGGATGGCCCTTTATGTGACGAAAAGAACGAGAAGAATGTTACAAACTTAACCCCCATAGAGAAATTCTTATATGATTCCCAGGCAATGACATCTCACTATGTGTGGGGTTTCTCATTGATGTTTCTCATGGTTTATGGTGAAATCCTTAAAGGATAAGTTCACTCAAAAATGAAAATTCAGACATTATCTACTCATCCCCATCCCAGTGGAAAGTCGTGAAGTTTTTTTAAGTCTACAAAACATTCGCAGAGTTTTCCAGGTAAATAGAGTTACAGCCTTCTCCTAAACAATACGTGAATGGTGACCAACTTTCAAACCTTGAGCTTTCAAATCTTCACTGTAGCCGTGGACTGAAAGTCCTGTTTTCACTTTCACTTTCACTTTAAATTCACGGCTACAGTGAAGATTTCAGCTAAAAACTGGGTGTAAATGATGTATTTTCAAGTCAACTTAGCATCTTGGGGCTTCTGCAGAATTGGATTACGCCAGAGGAGCAGTATGGAGGCTTTTTTCTTGATTTTTTTTTACATTTGAACGTTGGTCACCATTTACTTCAGTTGTTTAGGAGAATGCTGTAACTCTGTTTCCCTGGAAAACTCTACGATACGAATGTTTGTGGGGGGCCAGTAGGCTATAATATTCAAAAATATACAAAACATGGAATAGCCTACACACAGTAGAAAATAAGTGAAAAAATATAAAGAACGTATCAGTGTAAAATGTTTCAAGATTTGTTTGTGTACCGAGACAATTGCATGATAGTTTAGCCATGCACTGAATCTCTGACTTTTACCTTTGAACCAGTACTTCCAGTCACGCCCTTCCTTCCGCCCAGCCCTGGAATACCCTGCATTGAGACGAGAAGTGACGCATGAACAATTTCTCCCTGCTGCCCCGGTCGCTGCTCCACCCTCTGCTGATCTGGGGAGACCCGTAGACTAGCACCATGCCTCCTCCGACACATGCGCAGTTGCCAGCCGCTTCATTTCACCTGACAGCAGGGAGCTTCACCGGCAGGACGTAGCACGTGGGAGGATCACGCTATTCCCACCAGTTCCCTTCCACCCCGACCGACCAGAGGAGGTGCAGTGCAGCGACCAGGACACATACCCCTAATCCGGCTTCCCACCCGCAGACACAAGAACAGGAGGAATATGTTAACTTAAACAGCAGCTGCAGTTGAAAACTATTATATACCCTTGGCCCCATTGGTCCAGGAGGTCGACGTCTTCCTTTTGGTCCAATATTACCCTGGAAAATACAACAAGATGTTAGTATTGAACATGGCATCCTCTCTGCACTAAAATAGATGTCTGTGTATATGTAGTAAGCACGAGGTGAGCATGGATCCAAATATGGGACACGATCTGGTGAAAGGGGTAACAAATAAGCAGAGGTAACATGGGAGAGCGAACCTGCGACCCTTGTGTTGGTAGGCAGGGAATCTACCACAACACTACCCGGACGCCCCATCACATGTTATTCATCTGAGATTTGCATAAATTACATAGTGTTGTACCTTAAACCCTGTTGCTCCAGTGTTTCCATGGATTCCAGGCGTCCCAGGTTTTCCCTGGAACATATTTTTCACATTTCTGATCACAAAATGCATCTGGAGGCCAGACTATGATGAATGCTTATAAATGGGAAGAACTTCTCACAGACAGTTGTACTGTATGTTGCATGTTGTTGTCCATTCTTGTATTTAACATACCATCTTGCCCGGCGTGCCAGATGATCCAGGAGCACCACTGTAACCAGCATCACCCTTTGGGGTAAGTAGGGGTGGGAATCAATTTAGGAACGTGTTTAAACAACTGAATAAATCACAGGACATTGAATATTTCTTACCGGATCTCCTTCGTTGCCCTCAACTCCCAGTAACCCATCCAAACCACTAAGACCCTGAGAACATTAACAGAATATGAGAAAACAATCATCAACACTGATCCAAGCGTGTGTGTGTGTGTGTGTGTGTGTGTGTGTGTGTGTGTGTGTGTGTGTGTGTGTGTGTGTGTGTGTGTGTGTGTGTGTGTGTGTGTGTGTGTGTGTGTGTGATACAGCCACATCAAAACAATTCATGTCAAATAACTGTTTAGTTTGCATGTTGTCACATTTTGATTTGTATGCATTGAAATGAGCACTAATTTCATTTAGCAGTGACGTGTATTTTTATCAGTGTGGTCAATAGGGATACTTGCGGGCTTTCCAGGTCTTCCAGCAGGGCCTGGTCTCCCAGGCGGCCCCCGAGCTCCCTAGAATATTTTGAATTAGAATTATTTGGTGAGATTAGGGCCCGCAGGAAGTTTTTTCTAAACTTTTCTGACAGGATGCCAGTAATCAGATCAGATCAGATTAATGAGATTCTGATCATTCAGATTGAGATTTGGATTGGGTATTGGGATTGCTCTTGAGGGCCCTTGAGTTACTGAATGAAAACTTGCAGAGAAAGGGAAAGCTTTGTTTTCAATTATTTTTGCCATCTAAAGGGTTCCAAATATCAACTTTGAATTTAGTTTATAAGTGCATTTTATGCACTGCAGATAAATTAATAAAAGTAATACAGAAATGGTCTATTACTTTTTTCATCCAGTTCACACTTGTCTTTTGGCCTAAGATGTTGTTACATGATTTCCATCCAACAGATTGCAAGATAGAGGTTGATTGTGGCATCTGTATCAGAACGATCCTATCTGGTAATGTTGGTTTGGAAAAACGGACTCAAAAACAGATTCAACATAAAAAAAACTGGGCCCTGGTGTTTTATGACAGTGAGTGAGTGAGTCATGAAACTCACCATTTCTGCAGAAGCTCCTTTGCTTCCTTTTCTGCCAGACTGGGCTCTTTTTCCCTTTTATAAAGACAAGGACAAGAAATAAATCTCAGAATCCAGCAACTCGTAAGAATCGAGAATTAATTACCGGTAGTTCCTCAGGCAGTATGTCACTACTTATACAACCTCCAATATATCAACTTTTCAAGAATTATGAAAAGCATTGTCCTTTTTTTTTATATTGATGACCATTATGAATTGATGAGTATCATGAATTCAAAAGTCCAAAATGAAATTGACCCAAACCATGTCATCACTGAATTCAAGTCAAAACATGATATTCAACGAAACTGGAAAAAGATTTTCACCTGAGGCAATGTGTTTCTCTTACCTTTGGGCCCTGAACTGCTTTAGTTCCTGGATGACCAGGTGGGCCTGCGGGTCCAGGTCGACCTTTAGCACCTGGAGAGCCGGTGAACCCCTTCTTTCCCCCTGTCCCCTAAAACAGCCAGTCAGACACTTTGAATGACACCATAATATGATATGACCAGAGCCTTTACTGTAGCAACAGCTTCTTTCAAGTCCTATTCGCTCTACTGATCTTCTGGAAGAAATCCATCTTGACCCATAAGTTAAAGTTAAAGAGCTTCCCGTCGGATCTGGTATGGAGGCAGATGCCGTCAGTAGATTGGCCAAATGCCTGCTTGAGGAGCACAGCCAAAAAGGTGCCAAATAGGGTGGGGGCGAGTGCACAGCCTTGTTTTACTCCACTGCAGATGTCAAATGCTTCGGAGGTAGATCCGTCATAGATTACAGTCCCGTTCATGTTGTCATGGAAGGACTTCACGATGCTCAGGAGCGTTGGAGGGCAGCCGATTCTCTCAAGGATCTTGAACAGACCGTCTCTGCTCACAAGGTCGAAAGCCTTTGTGAGATCGATGAAGGCCATGTAGAGGGGCTTTCCCTGCTCCCTGCATTTCTCCTGCAGCTGTCTCACCGAGAACACCATGTCAAGCGTGGATCTTCCAGATCTGAAGCCACAATATGACTCAGGATAGACTCTGTCGGCAAGGGTCTGGAGCTGCTTCAGGACGACACGAGCGAAGAGTTTGCCCACGCTGCTGAGCAGGGATATGCCGTGATAGTTGTTGCAGTCATCCCTGTCAGTCACTGTCACCCTTGTTCTTGTAGACTCTACAAGAGGGTACCGATGTTGGCAACTTTCATGTCCTGGGGGGCACAACTCCCTCTCTCGACGTACCATAAAGGCTCAGTCCTTCCTCTGGCCGCCCAGCATCGTTTCCGACCCGTGGCCCTTTGCCGCGTGTCATCCCCTCTCTCTGCTTAACCTTCCTGCCTGCTAACTGTCCCATCCAATAAAGGCTAAATGCTCCAAAACATATATATATATAAACACACACACACACACACACACACACACACACACACACACACACACACACACACACACACACACATACATACATACATACATACATACATACATACATACATACATACAGTACATACATACATACATACATACATATATACCACAGGGATTGAAACATCAAGTCCTATTAGCTCTAATTTGGGATAGACAATAATAGAATCAAGTATAACGTTGTTGATACAAAACAGAATTACAAACACTGAGAATTGTAATCCAACACTTTGAGAGTATCTTACCATGGTGCCTCGTGTTCCAGACTCTCCTTTTGCTACTTTTAGACCCTGTGAACCCTGGTAATGAGAGAGGGGCAACATAGAACTGATGTCACGGAGGTTACATCACTATGTGCCATTACCTGTACAGTATATTATTGATTTTTCCAGGATGCAACAAAAATTAAATCCTACCATGTCTCCTTTGACGCCTTGATGGCCGAGCTTGCCACTCTCACCATGGTCGCCCTGAAATACACAAACACACAGCATTAAACACCAGTCTTCATCTATAACTGGACTGATCACACTCGGATCACTGATATCGATTGATTTCTTTCAGATATGATTGGCACATTACACCTTTGGCCCAGGGAGTCCACTTTTGCCATCAGCCCCTCTGTTGCCTGGCAAACCCTTAAAAAAGACAAGAAATTCTATTTTATGTGTACTCTTTTGTCAAATGAAAGTCTACTATATTAAACATAACAATAAAATATTGCAATGTAAAATGGGTCAAGCCAAATCAATTTGTATAGCCCTTAACCACAACTATAGTCTCAAAGGGCTTCACATGCCCCCATTATAACACAGTCAATAAAAATGAAAACGCCTTGGTGTATTAGACACAAATATTATGATGTACACAAATTGTATTGATGTTAAACTAAGACAAATAAAACGTACTGGTGGTGATGGACCAATCAGTCCTGGGAGACCCAGACTGCCAGGAGGGCCCTGGAATGACAAAGACCACAGATAACATTCTCATTTCCAGCTCTGTCACATTCAAACAATAGTCTATCGAAAGAAACAGTCTCTGAATCCCAAGTAACTGTGGTATAGCTATGCATCATGCAGTCACGTGGGAGTACAGTGGAATAATACCACATATGGGGGGGGGGGGCTAATCAGCTCAGTTTCTTCTTATTGTGAGAAACTTTATTCTTATACATTTTCTTTTCTCCTTATAAGATACAAATGTACCAACCAATTATGTCATCTTGTTATGAGATAAGTTGGTATCTCTACATCTCACAACAGCATAGTGGGCATCATCACAGACCAAAGAATCACAGTCTGTACTCACATTTTGTCCCTGGAGCCCCTTCTCTCCCTTGGCCCCTCCCGCGCCAGTGTGCCCTCCTGGTCCGTACTGCCCACTCCTGCCAGATGGACCTCTGGTACCTGGCTCACCCTGTCAACGTATCATCATCATCATCATCATCATCATCATCATCATTTTCTTAGCCTCAGCCAAGGAGGTGCTTTTTATTCCACATTAACTTTGCAGCATCTAACCCCCCCCCCCCCCCCCCCCCCCCCCAAACCCACCCGCTCAGGGCAAGTACTTCATCTTTAGTCAGACTATTTTTAAGTGACTTTACCTTGAGCCCTGGGTCCCCTTGTTTCCCTCTGTCCCCTGCAGCACCCCTGTATCCCTGGAAAAGGGGGAAGAAAGAGAGGAGAGGGCAGAGGGGACAAATCGTCTTTTAATTCACATATGAACATTCAGTGGATTGGGAACAGGGCAGGCCAGGCAGTCTTACTTTGGGATTTTGACTAGCTTCTTCGATCAAGTTTTTTCTGAGTTTTCTCCCCAATTGTAGGCTACTTGGCCAATTCCATCTATTGTCACGGTCATTGCTCCACCGCCTCTGCCGATGTGGTGAGAGTTGCAGACTAGAATGCTTCCTCCGACACATGTGCAGTCACCAGCTCTTTTTCACCTCACAGCGAGGAGTTTCACCGGCAGGACGTAGCACGTGGGAGGATCACGCCATGCCCCCCAGTTCCCCTCCCATCCGAATAGGCGCCCCGACGGACCAGAGGAGGCACTAGTCCAGTGACCAGGACTCATATACCTCACCGACTTCCCACCCACGGGAGTACCGCTGCCTGGAATTGAATCTCCGCAATGGTAGGCAAATGCTTTTACCTCTACACTACCCAGACGCCCCGATTTAGACTAATTTAAGGTCAATTCTTCAGCCCAGAAACAGACTCAAAGTGACCCGGATAGGTTAAGAATGCAGCTAACCTCGCCCATAGTCATTAACATCTCGTATGTAAAATAAAAATCAGAGGTCTGATCCAGTATTCCAATATACTTCCGAAACTCTTACCCACCTCTTTCCCTGGTGGCCCCTTCAGCCCGTGCAGGCCTCGATTGCCTCTGTCTCCCTGAATTCCCTTTGCCCCCCTCTCTCCAGGAGGTCCAGTGTTCCCCTTATCACCCTGAAATGTATGGGAAAGAGTTTGTTTCAATGTTTTCTTCAACAATGTATGTTCCAACTGTATAATATACTAGTGGACCCGTGGGAGTTGGAAAGTGACTCCCAGGACATTTGTATGTCGTTGGAAAACAAGATAAAACAAATAAAAAGATAGTTAAGTTGTGATGAATAGAATGAAAATAAAGTGACAGTTGTATCCACATTTACTCACAGAAATGCCTTTTTGTCCAGCTGGCACCTCAGGTCCCCTCAATCCGATCGGACCCTAAAGCACAGCAGCACTGGATTGTTCTTACACATGATCACTGTTACAGCTGTATTTTCCTACAGTCAAATCAGCATAGGCCTGTTACACTAATACTGTTTGGTAGACTAAAACTTTATATCAACAGGTTTTGTTGATTTTTCCATTCAGTTGAATGAAAAAAAGAAAAAAAAAGAAATCAGATCTGTGATCAATACAGTCTAATCAATCTACCTCCTCACCATCGAGACCAGCGACTCCCTTCTGCCCCAAAGCTCCTATGGATCCCTGAGGAGACGACATAGAGTCAGTCAGAGAAGACTGTGCGATGAATCACTGGAATTGTTTTACTGTTTTACTTTATTGATTACTGATATTTTTTCTTCAGATCATTGACAAACAACACTTCTGCACAGTATTTACCCATACCATTAAATGTAAAGAAGTGAACATACAGTAGTATAGATACCTGAAGCATAATATTCAGGTACCGTAAAACTTAAATTAAAAGCCGAGTCCCAAATTGCCGGAGGTGCCATATAGACGCAGGGTCTGGCTAAATTTTTTGTAAATAAACGCGGTCTCAATTTGACGCTTTTTTTTTACTTGCATTTGCGACATCACATTTGCTGAGCGATATTGTGACCCACGATCCATACAGTAGCATGCGGGCACGTCACCTCAGTCTCCTGCAAAATGATCAGGATGAAGGCTAAAGAGATTCCTCCACCGCGACAACTTTTCTGTCAGAAGACATGCAGCTGTTGCCCAGAAAGACGGCAGGCACTTCACCGAGAAGCTGATGAGTTTTGTCACATTTTCAACGCGGATGATTGACACAAAGAAGATACAGGCGAGGAACATCATAGCCATGGATGAAACTGCGATGTGGTTTGACATGGTCGGTTCAACTACAGTGAATGCGAGAGGTATGCATTACGGCGCGGCTGAGTGATGCACTCTTTAAAGTGGAAATTAGTTTACCAGCAACACATTTTCATTCTGAGCTTTTTCTATTTCTATTCTGCGCTGATTTTTTTTACACTAAATCCGACAGGTGTAGTTAAATAATTTGTTTACAGTACTGAAAAACACACACCAAAATAGCATGGTCAAACCAGATCTCTATACGGCAATTTTTTTATCCAAGTAATATTTAAATAAACTATTTGATAGTATTTCCCATCTTTGCTGCGCAAGAATTTTGTGCAAAAAGAATTAAACGCAGGTCCAAAATTGCCGCAGGTCCCATATAGACGCGGGGTCTGGCTACATATTTTGGAAATAGCCAAAATATAAACCTGGGCTATAATTTAAGTTTGACAATAGTTCATAGACTATACTGTTGACCATGGGTTAGGTTAGTAGAAGATCAACTTTACCTTATCTCCTTTGACTCCAGCTGATCCAATTGCTCCTGCAAGCCCATCTTTACCCTTGGTGGGGAGAAATTAAATCAAATGTTAAATGTATCCAGTTTGTTTGAGTATCTATGCAGTTGGGAGTATGAGGTGAGGGGGTCACACTGTGGTTCTTTCCTGTGTCTGTGGAAGTATAAACATATTGTTGCCACCAACGATGGAATATGATCATGGTCGGTCACAACCACCATAAATCCCTGTACTATAAACTGCCCTACTCAAGGTTTATGGGACATGGCATGGGGAGGCCATAGCCTCATGTCATTCAGCCTAGCAAGTCCATTCTAGCCAGTCAAACCCCCCCCACACACACACACACACACAATATTTGGTTCTTAACATTTGCAATTTAGCACACGGATTAAAAAAAACAACATATAATCCGAAATTTACAAAGTTTATTAATTGGAATATATCTTACATATATCTTTCTATTAAATCGACACCCGGTTACTACCTAGTAGGCTAGCAAGCACAGACTCCCCAGCTCTCGCCACCAGCCCAATGTCGGCCGAGGCTCGATCTCAGCGAGACCGCGGGGGCTCCTAGTCGCAAGTCAGTCAAGTGGGAGTTTTGTAACCATGGAAACATCACTCTAGTGGGTTCATCTTGTGCTGATTCATTCTTGTAGTGCATGCTAACTGGCTGCCAACGACATACAGTTGGTCAAACAAGGTCACTTCCTCATTTTAGCTTTACTTTGGTTGAAACACCAACATAGCAAACTAAAGAATATACAGTACAGAGATACTTACTGGATAACCTGTAACCCCCCTGGGCCCAACTGGACCTTGGGGCCCCTGGTCACCTGGGAGGCCATGGAGCCCAGTCTCGCCCCAGGGGCCAATATTACCCTGGATACCCTGGGGGAAAACATTTGTATTCACACAACAAAAGAGACATAGCTGTGGCCGGATACAATTCTGCTCGCTCACTCATACACACACACACGGACACTTCTCATTCTTATAGTAGACTAGCGCTCGAATCCTAGGCTCGCCCGCTGCGCAGCCTTGCCTGCAGCTTGGCTGCTGCGTGGCCTCGCCTGCCCTATTGGCATGCACAGTGCACAAGATGAAATTGCTCTTATGACATCACTGATGATGTCACAATGCCTATGACATCATCAGTGATGTCACAAATGCCTATGACATCATCAGTGGGACAACAATTTAAACAGAACAGACAGACAGAGATTGTCCACTTGCCCCTTTTATAGATAGATAGATAGATAGATAGATAGATAGATAGATAGATAGATAGATAGATAGATAGATAGATAGATAGATAGATAGATAATAGATAGATAAATTATTAAGACAGCAGTTCCAAATAGAAGCTGAATGAATGAATAAGCAGGTAAAGGACCGGATGGATGGATTTAGAATGAATGAATGAAATCTTACGTGAGTTCCTCTGTACCCCCGTGATCCAGCCATGCCAATCTCTCCCTGTAAGACAGCAAGAAAGAATCAGACACATTTTTGTTCAAATGCACTATTGTACTGACTAGCTGCTCATCAGGACCATGATCCCCCCAATTTTTATGCAGCAGTGACACTGATTACATACAAATGCACTTACTGGGGAGCCTCGTTTCCCCATTGTTCCATCTTCTCCTCTATTTCCCTTCAGAAACAAATGCAACTGGGTCAACACTGCTATAAACATAATGTAAAATATACATCATGAGCAAGCAAGCAAAATAACAAAGGTGTCCAACAACAGAATGATGCAGCATATAGGTAAACACTGATTGAATCTAGAGTGACAGGTTCAAATGATGAAGCTGATACCTTCAGTCCTGGGCTTCCTGGAAGTCCTTTTGGTCCTTCTTTACCTTTCACCCCCTACAGGAAAGCAGCAGTCCTTTATTCTCAACATCATCATTTTGTTTCGAATTTACATTCATACAATCCACAGATTGTACGTATCTGTGGATTTCAGAAACGTACTGTACATTGCTGACATTTTATTCTAGTGATTGGGTTGAGCTCAACCTCATCTAGTATCTCAACTTGTATCTCAACAATCCAAGCAGATATTTGAGGGATGTCAAGAAATAAATCTCAACAAGATGTGACGTTGTAACTTACTCTCACTTCTGGCTTTCCCAGTTTTCCTGTCATTCCCCTACTGCCAGCATCTCCCTGTTGACACACATGAACATGTTCAGTTAGATGTTTGACAAGTTCAATGCACCAAGTCCTAATTTAGTCTTTTTAGTATCCAACAAATCTGTGGTAGTACTTTGCACCTTCCAGTTGTGTGCATGTGTAACCCCGCTTCCCCACAGCATCAATACTCCCCTTTGCTTGAAATAGAAACGTGTTCTCACCATGCCTGGTTAATTACAGTAGTTTTCAAATACACAGGACGTGATGTTAAATATCCATAGATAGTGCCGCCTCTTACATTTCCGTGCTCCCGGTGATGATGGATGGTTTAAATGTTTGCTACTGCGATGATGAGAAAGGCTGGGCAGACACATTGTTGGGGTTGTCAAGTGGGCTCCTAGTTTCCTGACTGTTTTGCTGACTGTGTCCACGAGGTCGTAGGCTCAGTGGACTCATTCGACTGGCTTGAGTGACTTTCTCAGGAAGTACCTATCAATCTGAGGTCCCTGTTTTCCCTCCCTCAAACAGCCTTTCTTGATGTATTTCCAGGCCTTTGGAAGTAGCCACTGGCTATTCTGCTCTGCCACCCCTGATGTTTCTTTGATGGCCTGGCACAGAGATTATTGTTGTAAATAAGAATTGAAACACATAATGCATAATAAAGGAGAATGAAACTTACACTCTTCCCCACTGGTCCTTGGATCCCAGAGGCTCCCATCTTCCCAGGCATTCCCTAAGGCATTCGCCCAAATATGAAATGCAATTTACTTGTTCCACTGAAAATGTCCTGCAGTTAGTAGACCCATCAGACATATTCAATGTTTATTGTAGCAGGAAACACTTTTACCTTCTGTCCTGGATTTCCAGGGTATCCATCCAATCCATTTGCACCCATGGGTCCCTAGGGGAGAGATGTTCTGAGTTCATCACAATTACTGACTGACTGACACCCTTTAACAGTCAATCTGTTAGAAAGGTTCTCTGTCAGGTGCTTATTCGCGGTGGGATGGCCCCCAAGGGGCCCAATCCAGGGCCAATCAGGCCAGCCGGATCCCCTGGAGCTACCGCAAATAGTGCAGCTATACTATTTCAGGGGCCTTGACCGCAGATCAGATCGGGCTGGCAGACTTTACTATTCCTATGCGATGAAGAGACTTAAGAAGTGATACAAATACCTAGACGGAATGCCTATCCGGTCATTCAAGATGACAACCATTTACTCAGTACAACAGTATGAGGGTGCCTAAGGCAAAGAGGATGCAGAACCGGGGTGTGTCTAAGGACTACAGGGAGAGGCCCGAGGGCCTCAAGGTCACATCACCATCATTGCCAATGATAGACATATGTTCCCACCCAGGAGTGGTGAAGAGAGGCCATGCCTGGCCAGACCACAAGGGGACCTGGGATCTCCCAGATCGCATTCCGGCCCCCCACTCCATCAAGCCCACGGGGCACCATGTGGAGGATCGGAGCAGACCGTCATGAGTGCGCGCACGTCTGAGAGGGCAGGCCACCCCGCCTGAATGCTGGGTTTGCGTCCCTGCGCCTTAGCGATGGGGCGGCCTGGCGTTGATACATCATGGATGCCCTACCATAGGGTGTGGCCTAATGGAGCCAACGGGCCTTTGTGCGGGCCTAGGGAAATCGCGCTTCAGCCCCTCAGGAATGCTGTTTTCACCTGTCCATGGTGCAAATACATTTGGGGGCGGCTGTTAGAAGTCAGGTGCTTATTCATGGCGGGATGGCCGCCAAGGGGCCCAATCCAGGGCCAATCAGTCCGGCCGGCACAAATAGTGACATCATCAGGATGGAGGAGTCACATGGCTATACACCAGATCGACAATATGTCATTTTGTAGGCTGCTGCTGGCGGCACATGTTCCCGCCCCCTTTTAGGGGGGAGACACAAGCCTCTCCCCGTTGACTTAAATGTAACATAGCACTACCCAAAAAAAGTATAGAAAAATAACAGAATCAATCTTGTTTATTAATGACCCCAAAACACCATGACATGACAATATATTACAACTCGTCTGGCCATAGAATGGGCAAGATAGGCTACACCGGAAATATGACTTTGACCCATCTAAAATCATGCAACTCATGACCCGTCTCTGACCTAGTTCCGGTGTCCGCCTGTTGCTAATTTAGCCTTCTGACATTAAATGCTGTTGTAGTGGAGCCCAGTGTCATTGTAGGCTACTTGGCTCGGGGCTGTAATGTAAATATGTGACATGAGTCACATGATTTTAGATGGGTCAAAGTCATATTTCCGGTGTATCTTGCCCATTAATGGAAATGGAAATTTGTGAGCTAGGTTTACTAATTCTAATTGACCAATTCCTGGTTTTGAGGTGAGTTTGTACATGTACACATCTCAGTGACAATCAATACAATCCCGTAGCAAAAATCATATTTTACTACACATCTGTGGTTGACTCCTTCATGCAGTTGGGAAAATCAGTTGAAGGTATAGTTCCTGTCTTTCTAGTATGGAGGCTGAAGCTACTTTAACAATGTGGTTGAGGGTTAGAGTTAGGATGTATGTTCAGCCTATATGGGTGTATCTATTGTTAACGGTTCAGATGTTGGTCTTACCGGGGCTCCATGAGGTCCATCCTGTCCCCTGCTTCCCAAATGACCTTGCAGGCCCTGAGACAGGACAGACAGTATTAGACCCTTTCACATAGGTTTGTTCTAATCTAAAGGATATTTGCTACAAATGGGATCATATCAAAATTCAATATATGACAAACCAAAATTGTGACAATATGTATCGTGGGACAGAAAAATGAATTTGAAATAAAAAGAAACGCATTTTGTTAGTCACGGGTGCAAGATGGGTAATATTCAATACTTTTTGCTTTCAGAAGGTGTAACTTTTATTTATTTTCTGTAATATCAGGTGAATGTTGAAGGTTATTTGACAATATCTGACAATATATTATGATATCATGTCAGTGCTGATCACCTTGTGGCCTTTAGATCCGGTCACCCCTGGGATTCCGGGCATTCCCTGTAAAATCAATAATTTACAGTGTTACAGTGTTGCAGTGGAGTTAAGTGTTGGTATTAAGTATTTTGAATTCTAACAGGCTCACAGCATAATTATGCTGTTGTGTTTCTGACTTGGTTTGTGGTTGCTTTGATTCATCAAAACTTCAAAAATCCTTACTACTGTAGCTACTGTACAGCCACCCTAGTGATGCCATCAAGCAGCACACTAGTTGGCGAAAAGCTGAAACGTTGTTCATCTTTCTAGCAAATCTAGGTAATTTTCAGACTTGAAAGCAAGAGTCATATGATCAAATGTTTCATGTCTTCTAGTATTGCAGTCACATGAGGGTAGAATAGGAACTGTAGGTACATAGGAACCTTAATACCGGGTTCTCCTTCAGGTCCTCTTTCTCCGGATTGCCCCATCTCTCCCTGCCAGCATAAAACACACAAAGATCACTAATATTGATTGAACCAATTGTTCCTTCCATTAAAATAACAGCTATCAGAACGGTGTTCAGGCTAAAGCTCACAATCAATAACAGAAGATGAGTCTAAATGTTTATACATTCACTTACAAAAGGACCAGGCAATCCAGAAAATCCCACTCGACCTTCTCGACCCTTTAACAGAGCAATGAACAGAACCGATTAGGATACATCATAGATCACATCCAATCTAGGAGTATGGTTATTGTAGTACTGTTTTCACTGGAAATAGTAGGGCTGGGGACTCTGGAGACGATGCGCCATGGATGCAACATGTTGTGGGATTTATAACATCACTGATGATGTCACTGATGATATCACGATTTGCATCACAAATCACTGATGATGTCACAATTTGCAAACTTGACTACCGCAAAATCGTGACTAACACCGATGATGATGATGTTGATGATAAGTACAGTTACAAGTGACTGACAGCAAGTACATGTGAAAGTAGACACATTTACTTTCATTAGTTTTTTGGATATTGTCTATCTAAAACAAAAATAACAAGGGGGGGATTAAAATGTTCAATCCCCCCCCGGTCTTTATTTTTGTTTTTGCTCCAAGTTAAATGTTTTATGGTCATTCACGATTCAGTAGGTCACAGGTTGGCTTGGTTCCAGCCTTAATACTCTTATAAGGATTTTTTGAAGTGTCTATGGAGCAAATGAATGGGGAACTCACTTCCGGGGCAAGAGACATGACTGTTCAGCTCTATTTCTATCTATGAATACCTTTTGAGGTAAGTGTCTGCTAATTCCATTTTACTTTACTGATGACCCTTGGTCTCTAGGAGGGGTGAGTGGGGTTATTTGTACTATTTTGTGTTTGTTTGTTTTTAACCTTTATTATTTATACAGGTGAATCACCTTGAGACCTGGATCTCATTTTCAAGTGCGACCTGTTCAAGCAGCATCCAGACAGAAAGTTACAGTATGTAGTTTTTGGATGGGGTTCTGCATTGTACAGTCGCACGGTGCCCACCGGGATCCCACCTCAGCCGGCGCGTCAATTTCCTCAGCCTCAATTTCATTGTGCCAAGGGATTTGTTCGACCCTCTGACTCGCGTCTTGCAGCCATGGTATAGACCAGAACTGCATCGCGTCTTCAAGCGCCCAGCTCCAAGGCCGCGCCCCTTTTTAGGGGAAACCCACCATAGTAAACGACGGTACAAGAAGCCGAAACCACTTCAAACAAACTATTTAAAACGGTTTAATTTGATAGAGATATGCCGAAGAGTTGCTGTGTTGTTATAGTTTCACTAACAATAAAAAAAAAAAAAAAAAAAGGTCTGCGATAGGGTAGGCGTGACACCGTCAATGTGGACGATGCATGTAACCTGGTGGAAACTGGATACAGCGTTCATATAAGGCAAGTACCTCGTGTCGATGTATCTTGCGTATTCTATGGCCGGCCGAGTTGAAATATATTGTCATGTCATGGTGTCTTTGGGTCATTTATAAAGGAAATTAATTCTGTTATTTTTCTATAGATGTTTTGGGTACTGCTATTTTACATTGAAGTCAACGCGAGTGGCTTGTGTTATCCCCTAAAAAGGGGCGCGGCCTTCAAGTTTTGCAAATTACCCGGATGTGCTGTTCTGGTCTATAGCCACGGACGGCGTCTCAGTCAAGACTCTTAGTCAATGCCGCCCTCTAGAGGCCATATGACAAAGCACAGCACCAGTAACATCCCCAAGTATCCGTTCTACCTGATCACCTGACATTGCCATGTGTAGCCACGCTGCAAGCAAGGCTGGTACCGTGGGATAAAAAATAAAGTATTTGCTTCAGGTTGAAAAATACCTAAATTGATTCCCTGCGTACCAACGCGAGGGGCGCAGGTTCGTATCCTCGTGTTACCTCCGGCTTGGTCAGGCGTCCATACAGGCACAATTGTCAGGTGTCTGCGGGAAAGAAGCCGGATTGAGGGTATTTGTCCTGGTTGCTGCACTAGCGCCTCCTCTGGTCGGTTGGGGCGCCTGTTCGGAGTGAAGGAAACTGGTGGGAATAGCGTAATCCTCCCACGTGCTACATCCTACCGGTGAAGCTCCTGCTGTCAGGTGAAAAGAAGTGGCTGGCTACTGCGCATGTCTCGGCGGAAGCATGGTGCTAGTTTCGGCTCTCCCCAGATCGGCAGAGGGTGGAGCAGGGTGGGGTAAAGTTCTCCTTTAACAAGACTTAACACAACTCACTCAGCAGCCATCCGGTTCCTACCTTGTCGCCTCTAGGGCCAAGAACTCCTTGAATCCCGCTTAGGCCTTGATCTCCCTATAAAGTACACACACACACACACACACACACACACAAGATACGCAAACATTAATATTTTAATTAAAAAAGAGTGTGACCCATAATTCCGAAAATCCTCTCAAAACCTACCTTAGGCCCATCTTTTCCCTGCTTCGCCTGCTCTCCAATGATCCCGTCAAACCCCTGGGATACAAAACAAAACTCCATTATTGCAGATTGCATAACATGATTCTTTAATGAGCATGTCTTTCATTCATCATGGTTATTCCACTCACGCTGGCTCCAGGAGGTCCCGGTGGCCCAGCTGGTCCTGCCAGTCCCTCTAGTCCCGATGGGCCACCACGCCCCTTAAATCCACGTTTACCTTTAGGCCCTGGGGGGCCCTGAGTACAAACACACCAAGATGATGAACTGATTGACTGGTTCACTGACTGAAGGAGAGACTGACTGACAGGTGATAAAACTCACCAAGTCCCCGTTAAAACCTGGTTCACCCTTCTCCCCTCGCTTAGCTTTTGTCCCCTGATGGAAGAAAGTGCACACACACACAGACACACGTACACACACGTACACACACACACAGCACAGCACAAGCAGACACAGCTACACATTTAGCTCAATAGTTGGAGTGAACAAATAGCAGAGACCAGCTGATCCAATTTAAAGTCGCTCAACGTCTTCACTACTCCAAGCATAAACTATACAAGATCTTCCCTTCTGTCTCACCACTGTGTGACAGGTGTCAGGTGTCAGAGGGCACACTATCTCATGCCCTCTAGTTCACTTCATTAGTTACTTCATTAACGGGATTCTGGGCCAAAATATTTGATTGGTAATATAAGGCCTACAAAATAACCCTACGGCCGGAGGCAGAACTCGCCATCTCCGGCTGCTCGGAGTCCTCTCTGAACTTTTCTACAGCTGTGCAACAATCTCTGACACTGGGGACAACTGTTCGCCAAGAGACTCATTCTGAAGGAATGGAAGTCGTCCTCTTCTTTTCAAGGTGTGGCTGATGGACATGGTCTCTGTTATACAGATGGAGAGACTCAGGTCCCTGAGAACAAACTCGCTTGGAAGGTTCTCTCTCTCCGTTTTTGGCCTACTTCAACGAGGTTAAGAATGACCAGTGACTGAGGTTAGGGGTGACGGATGGTTCGCCCGGCTGATATCTCATGGACCCCTTGGGTGGGATCCCATGCACATTGTCTTTTACAAACACATACATAAGCACCGTATGCGGCTGATAGCGCCACGTTGCAATGTCGAATGTTGATATATGTTTTTTTCCCTTTTCTTTCCTTTCTTTTCCTGTGTCTGAGCCTGTTTGTCTTGTTCATGTGTTGTTCTATAAAAAAATAAAAAAAAATAAAAATAGTTGGAGTGAACAGGAACGATGTTGCAGTAAAAGAGAATTGCGTTACTGTCTTGTTGATACGGTTGATATGATCCAATACTGTTCGGCTTCATACTAGCTGCAAACATCTCAGCAATAATAGTCAATAATGAAATTGCTTTAAGTAATCTTACGGGATCACCTGAGGGTCCAGGCTTTCCTGGCTTCCCATTGGCTCCCTGAAATGAGAGTGAGAAAATAACCTCAAACACTAATGTATCACTCCATAACATGTAGGCTACTGAAATGCTAACAGACAACAGCAGAACTCATTTCATATCTTTCGTGATCATTAATACGTTCTGGACTAGATGTCTTACATTAGCTCCAGACAGTCCAGGTTCTCCTATTTCCCCTTCGTTTCCTGGATCACCCTGGTGACACACAGTGACAGAGTCAGTAATGAAATGATTATCTCAGTCTAGACTGGATTACAACCAGTGTTTCCTTTTTGAGGATTATTGTGATATCAGTATGATACTAGTTCTTACCAGTCACGACAGCATGTGACTGCTATTGTTTTCACCGTGTGTGTGTGTGTGTGTGTGTGTGTGTGTGTGTGTGTGTGTGTGTGTGTGTGTGTGTGTGTGTGTGTGTGTGTGTGTGTGTGTGTGTGTGATCATGGCAAAATGTACGTATCGACCTATTGCATCAGGTGTTTATATGTCTGTCTGCCTGTCTGTCTGTCTGTCTGTCTGTCTGTCTCTGGACAGACTTTGTGAACGAGATAGCGTCAAAACTGTGCAAGATGCAGTTGAAACTTTACAGGTGTGTAGTTGACATCAAAATGAAGGCCAAATTCGAAAATGGGCGTGATGCGAATGAGGGGGACGCCCCCCACATTGGCCCACCCACTTTACACCCCTGGCCCACATTGATTCGCGGGTGTCGCGGCTGGTGTGATTCCATCGCTAGATGCTCTCTAGTTTTTCTTTGTTTTCACTCTACTCACTATGTCTCCTTTAATAGGACCTGGGGGTCCATCTGCTCCTGGTTTTCCCTGTGGGAAGACATATTTAGACAGTCTCAAGATTTTGTTTTCATTAATCATATATTAGTACCTTCAAGTGAAAACATAATGACGTTGATGATGAGTGATGAATCTGTTTCTGAGGTCTTACTATACCTGAGGACCACGGACACCTGGGGGCCCAACCACTCCATCAGAACCAGGTTCTCCCTGAAATAATAGCCACAGGACGATGGAAGCAGATTGTCAGGCCGAAGTGGCTATCACAGGTTAATCATTCAGTTATTCATGATTACAGACTCCATCTTTCACCTGTGGTCCAAATGCTCCTCTGAGGCCCAGTTCACCTGGTTGACCCTTAGAGCAGAAACATTGATTTCATGATATAATTAACCTCTAATTCTCTATTTTGATTCCTACTTTGATTTACTATGTTTTACTCACTGGAGGCCCATTGACTCCTGGTACACCTTTTAATCCCCTGGGGCCCATTTTGCCCTAAAGAGAAGCCACATAAATTGGTCTACTTTAATTGCAATTTATTATTAATCCAGCATAATGGTTTTGTGCAGTATAATAACTGTGCAATAGTGTGGTGTTATGCCACTTACTGGTGGGCCTGGTGATCCAGCAAAGCCGGTAGCTCCGATCTCACCCTGAGAAATACAGCAGTTTTGTATAGAGTTGACTGGCTGTGTATAGGGCTTTTCACACTACACTTAGCCTGGGCTAAGAAAGGTTGGGGCTAACATAGCTGTTAGCCCCAAGCTTAGAGACCTTAGCCCCAAAAAAAAGCTTTCACACTTGCACAATCCTGGAACATTCTGGGCTAACCCAGACTTCAGCCCAGGGCTAGGGTTAGCCCCGACTTTTCAGGGCTAACCCTGACTTTTCATCTAAACACGGGGCTAAAAGTTGCCAGTGTGAAACAGGGCCATTATCTGTATCTGGCAGCACTGGGAATGGCCCTGGGCTCGACTAAAACTGGGGTAGTAGTAGAGCGGTGTGAATCACATAGCCCTAGGCTAGGTTTATTTATTTTCCTGATTCTTCCCCCCCATTTTCTACCTCCCAATTGTACTTGGCCAATTTCTCCCTGCTGCCCCGGTCGCTACTCCACCCTCTGCTGTTCTAGGGAGAGCCGTAGACTATCACCATGCTTCCTCTGACACATGCGCAGTTGCCAGCCGCTTCTTTTCACCCAACAGCAGGGAGCTTCACCGGCAGGACGTAGCACGTGGGAGGATCACGCTATTCCCACCAGTTCCCTTCCACCCTGAAGAGGCACCCCGACCGACCAGAGGCGCCAGGACACATAGGCTACCCTCAATCCGGCTTCCCACCCGCAGACACAGCCAATCGTGCCAGTATGGATGCCCAACCAAGCCGGAGGTAACACGGGGGTGCGAACCTGTGACCCTCATGTTGGTAGGCAGGGAATCTACTGCTACACTACCCGGATGCCCGCCCTGGGCTTAGGTTAACCTGGGTTAACAAATGTGTGTGAAAAAGAGCTATGTTAGCCTGGGGCTATCTTAGCCCTATTCTTAGCCCAGGGCTAAGACAGCCGCGGACTGAGCATGCAGTGTGAAAAGCCCTTTAACATGAATATCCGTAGCATATGTTGATCTTCAAGTTTGAGTTTATTTATGGAGTTACTATGGGCGACTGTCACCCAGTGAGCTTTGTGACACTGACCGGAGGTCCTGGTGGTCCTGGAAAGCCAATGGGACCCCTGGCTCCTGGCACCCCCTAAAAACAAAGAGACAACTGAGGTGTTGCAATATATCCCTCTGCTTTACATAAGGAGTAAACTAGAGGGCACTCGGTAGAGTGCATACCTCCGGCAACTTTTCTACAAAGTGTTGTGGTGTCATGTAAATCCGTTTGAAAGTTAGGCGCCTTTTTGTGATTGGCCACGGCCATTACCATTCCCCTTTTGGTCAGTGGGCGTGGGAACGTAATCAGTTCGTCCTTGGCCCACGACCATGACCAACCATTCTACAAAGTTTTGTGGGCGTGAATCCGTTTGGAAGTTAGGTGCTGTTTTGTGATTGGCCACGCCCATTGCAGTTAATCAGTTCTAAGTTGGCCCTTGACCTACTTGTCTACAAAGTTATGTGATGTTATGTGAATCTGAGTGGAAGTTAAGTGCCTTTTTGTGATGGGCCGAGGCCACGCCCTCAGGCCCTTTAGGTCAGTGGGTGTGGAAAGTTCATCAGTTCATCCTTGGCCCATGACCTGAAGTTACGGGTAGGTGTCTTTTTGTGATTGGACACACCCATTGCCACGCCCCCTTTTGTCCAGTGGGCCAAGTTTTGTCCAAATCTGTTCATAACTGATGAAGACTCTTTGAGTGGAAACGCGTTGGTATCCCTGCTGGAATTAAGGATTTTCAATATAATTCAGAGTGCCTCGGATGTCTCCTTTTGCTGCCTCCAACACCTGGGGAATTCCCTGCAACCACATTGGACAGCTACCTCTTTTTTTATCTTGTATCTGTTCATAACTTTTTGAGTTCTCTTGCCGACAAACAAACAAACAAACAAACAAACAAAGAAACAGGGGTGAAAACATAACCTCCCACTCCATAAGCCCAAGCTATGGATGAGCTATAAATGCCATTTGGGGAACTTAGGGAAACAACCACCAATATAAACAGATCTACTCACTATGTAGCTGGTGATCCCAATGAGGCCGCTGACTCCTTTATTTCCCTGGTTAGTGCAAAGACAGGGAAACTAGAATCACACTTCAAAGGACTGTGTGTGTGTGTGTGTGTGTGTGTGTGTGTGTGTGTGTGTGTGTGTGTGTGTGTGTGTGTGTGTGTGTGTGTGTGTGTGTGTTAGATGCCTTGTCTCCTTTTCGCCCCCTGTCTCCCTGTGGTCCAGCCTCCCCATGGTAACCCTGCAGGCAGAGGAAAAGGGGATCTAAGTCTGATAATTTATTTAGTCTTATCAGCTGAGAGAAACTAATTAAGATGAAACCAAAGAGAATAATAAATCAAACATCTGCTCCAGATCCATATGAAAGAACAGGATCTTCACAAGGCTATTGCACTATCCTTGATTGTAAGTGAATGGGTGAAGCAAGGAATTGTTGGAAAACACCATAAAAGTTTGGCATTTTCCCATGACTAAGTACATGTAAAAGTAGTCAATTCACTAAATAATCAGCGAAACAAACAAACAAACAAACAACAAATGATAAGATAGATAGATTGATGTAGATAGATAGATAGGTAGATAGATAGGAAGTACACATACTTTGTTACTGTAGCTACTTAATTAAGTCGGATTTTCAAATATTTGTACTTTCTACTTCTTACATTTTCGAAACTTACTTTACTTTAGTTTTAATACACGGCAAACAAAAACGATGTAATGTTGTTTGTCTCTCTCGTCTCGCGCTCTCCCAGCTTTAACGCATTATGTGCACCTTTTTTGTGGAAAAACCATATCACACACATTCATCAAAGTATAGTGTTTATACATCTTTAAAACATGTTGATCTTTTAAGTTTAATAGTCTTCGAATCCCACTACATAATTGGAGGCGTGCCTGTGTGTGTGTGTGTGTGTGTGTGTGTGTGTGTGTGTGTGTGTGTGTGTGTGTGTGCGTGTGCGTGTGTGTGTGTGTTGAATGCATTTGCAATTGCTCAACTGTGATGTCACCCAAGATTTGGGTCTGGATTTGGGTCTGGATCGAGGCAACAAGGAAGAGGGTGCGTGTGTGAAGTGATGTCACTCAACTGACATCGAGCAATTGTTTTCTTCTTTAGTTAAAATTGGTTACGTGGTGTCTGTCTGCACCGCTTCAGCACCTGGGTGTGATTTTTAATGGACTTGTGTAGGTATACACACATCCAAAACAAGACTAAGAGTCTAATAAGGCATGGCCGATGATGTCATGAATCATTGATGATGTCACAGACAGTGACGAGGTCATAAATCACTAGATGCATAGTTCTAGATGGCTCAGCATGTTGCCCAAGTCACTACCATAGTGATGTTAGCAGTGAAGTGATGTCACTCAATCAATTGTGATATGATCAGTGATGTCACTCGAGCGCGTCCAACTTCTTCTTCTTCTTCTAATGGCTTTCCGGCAGACTGGATCTTGCGGCACATTGCTGCCTCACAGAATATTAAAAAAATTCCAGACTTGCGCCCCTCCTCAATGTTCCTCCCTCTGGCTGCCTCGCTCTTCTATTCGACGTCCATGTTCCCAGACCTCTCGGCCTTCGTGCCATCACGCCGACGACCTCCCTTGCTGCTCGACGGCTCGGACTCTGTCTCCTCCGGCGGATCAAGTTTCATCTGTGATAACTTGAGCGATGGTGATCTCATCAGTGAGTGATGTCATCAGTGATGTCACTCTAGTAAATGTCATCAGTGAGTGATCTTATCAGTGATGTCACTCGAGCAGGCGCGGACTGCATAATCGGGCACGTCGGGCAAATGCCTGGTGGCCTGGCTTGGCCTGCAAAAAAAAAAAAAAAAGAATTGTGCCCGCAGTCAGGCCACTCACTGAACAGCAGGCAAGGCACCGCCTACTGGTTTACTAGTGGTTTTATTACTTCTTAGTTTAGTAGTCTGAAGTAATAATTACACTTCAGGGTTAAAGTGGGTGCATCTCATTGTAAAATTGGACTCGGCCCAAATTGGGCTTCAAATGGCCCAAGTTGGGCTTCAAACGGCCCAAATCTGCCTTCAAAAGGCCCAAATTGGGCTTCAAACGGCCCAAATCTGGCTTCAAACGACCCAAATTGGGCTTCAAACGGCCCAAACCTGGCTTCAAACGGCCCAAATCTGGCTTCAAACGACCCAAATTGGGCTTCAAACAGCCCAAATTGGGCTTCAAACGGCCCAAATCTGGCTTCAACCGGCCCAAATTGGGCTTCAAACGGCCCAAATTGTTCCTGAATTATGATCCCAGTCCGCCCCTGCACTCGAGTCAGACAATGAGTGATATCACTCGAAGTGCCTTCAGAAAGCCTTCCATTTGAGACACTCACAGACCTGAAGTAATAATGGCTGCTCGAGCAGGGTATGATGACAACCAGCCGAGGTCTCCTCAGCGCTGCCCACCACCACCTGGACTGCTGCTGAACACAAGTGATGAAGACTTCGTGCTCCACCAAAACTGATTTGAAGGACTGTCAGTTTATTTATCTTCATTTCCTAGATTTAGTTCTTCATTTACTGTTTCAAACAAATCCAGGACCCAAGATTAAATACCATCAGCATACACCACATGTAGCCAATCCTCCTAATTGGAGAGCTGTTTGTCTGTAGAAACAGCCAGTAGAAATACTTTTTACTTACTTTTATACTAGATTACATTTCAGAGGGTGTATCTTTTTACTTTTACTTGAATAAACAAGTTGAATAAGTACGTCTACTTTTACTAGTCTTTTTTTACACGAGTAACTCTACTTCTAAAGTAAAGAATAGTGTGTACTTTTCCCATCAGATAGATACTGTAGACAGACAGACAGACAGACAGACAGACAGACAGACAGACAGACAGACAGACAGACAGACTAATTAATAAATATGGTACAGCAATTAGATCTTTATTTTTATTTATTTATTTAATCGACATAACATTAGAAGTCCTGGCCATTCTTACCCACTCACCCAGCTCCCCTTTGTTTCCCTTCTCTCCTCTGTAGCCCTGGGAGCCCTACAGGGACAAACAGGGGGAGGTGGAATTATCAAGCTGCATTAAAGCTGCAACATTTATGGATACTGATATTGTTCTATATCTAGACAAACATTTGGAAGGGTTTCAAAAGCTATTTGATAGCATTATGCCTCAGAAAACAAACCAGATTTGCTGCACCTACTATCTGCAGCCTTACCTGTTCTCCAGGTAGGCCAGGAGGGCCTGGGTCTGCGTTTGCCCCAGGGGTCCCATCTGTCCCGGGTCGGCCCTGTGGTCCTGGCATACCCCGTGGTCCGGGACTGCCCTGGAATACAAGACAAGATCATTCAGAGAGTGTTTACCTGGGGACATGAGAACTTGAATAGATTGATGGCCAATAATTCAATACATGTAGCTGTTCTTTTTCTTCTTGTTTTTACATTGCAAAACATTGTATAGTGTTATACTGTATTGTATTTCATGTAGAGTTTGTCTGATGGTCTGGGATAGAGTCAATGTTGCTATGATGAAGAGGCTCTTACTTTGTTGAGACACTGTGCCAGAACACTTGACCAGTCAGTTGCATATCTAGGCTCTGTTCATAAGTTCTGTACATTGTCCCTGGCAGCCACTCCTTGGCCAGTTTCCCATCCTGTGTGCAGCGGCTATGTTGAGTGTTTACTTGTGCCTGTAGCCAATAGTCAGATGTTCTGTCAGGACAGAACTATTCTATTGTGTTCTACCCTTCTTGACCCTCGACCCTTCTTGAATGAACCTTTCCTGAACTAACCCTTCTTCTCCCGGGGGAAGGGGGGAAACTACTAGAAAACTACTTGGTCCTTTTAAATCACAACTTCAAAGCTGCTGAAGATCCCTGCCGAAGCCAAATAAGCCTAGCGATGACTCCAAGGGATACCGGCCAATCTCACTGGTGTGTGTCCCATACAAGCTCCGGCAATGTCTCCTCCTTGCACGTCTCAATCCAGTGATCGACCCCCAGCTGCCCAAAGAACCGTTTGGCTGTGGTAGGTCAACAGTGGACCAGGTGATTCTCCTGTGCCAAGACATAGAGGACAGCTTCCTGGACCTGACAGCTGCGTATGACACTGTCTGTCTGCGAGGACACAAATTAAGCTTCTGGAAACCATCCCAGACAAGCACATGGTGAGCTTCATAATGGCGATGCTGAGAAGCCGCAGCTTTCGGCTACACACCAGCAACAGCCAATGCAGCAGGGTGAGGGAACTCAAGAATGACGTCCGGCAAGGCTCAGTGCTGGCACCAATGCTGTTCAACATCTACTGTACATCCATGACCTACCTTCAACTCAATCACAGAGTACAGCTATGCAGACGAGCTGGCCATCCCACTCAACAAGCCATCCTGGGAAGCAGCAGAAGAGGGCCTCTCTGAAGACATGAACATCTTGTCTTCATACCTGAAGCTCAGCATCGGTGAAGAACATCATTGATGTTCCACCTCAACAACAGGGAAGCGACCCGTGAAATTAACTTCATGGTGGACAATGCCTGGCTACAGTTCCAGTCCGTCCCCACATACCTCAGTGTGAAGCTCGACAGACCGCTAACGTTCAAACAACACCTGGATGGTGCAAAGGCAAAAACAACGTGCCGTGCTGATACGCCGTCTAGCCAGCACCACATGGGGAGCAACAAGGAAGACACTGCGCATTTCCACCGAGGCCCTGGTGTTCTCCGCCGCCGTCTCCACACCAAGAAGCTGGATGTTTGCCCTCAACAGCGCCCTGTGGACTATCTCCGGATTCTTACGGGCCACTCCGGTAAACCAACAATTGGGGACAAAGCAGTGAAACCGCTACAATGACGCCATGACACGCACGGCTCAAGTCCCAGCGCCCCTTTGCCAAACGCCCACGAGCTGCTCCGCACAGCACCAGCTGACACCTCCAAGGCCGCCTCGGTCAAGATGAGATGGAGGGACCAGTGGAAGTCAGCAGAACTATCTAGCAGGGTAGGAAATTATTGGGGGCTCGGGGGGAAATGCCATTAAAAAAATTAAATTGCCCTTGGAATTGGGATGATGTCGAAAGATGTCGAAGAGTCTACTGTTGATATGTTTTTGTCTTTTGTCATGCGCATGTTATTTGAAAGGTTTTTGCCTACAATACATAACATGCCAGACAATCAACTGTTTTTGAGATAGGAAATGAGGATTTTAAACTGTGATTGTTTATGAACTTTTAGAAATGAAATATGCTTGGATAAGAGTAATTGATTGGTCTGTCATGAAACCTAGGTGCAACGAAGGTATTTCGCAACATTTCATCAAATTACCCTGGAAATTATCCAAAATGCCCTCGAAACATATTTCACAAGGGCAAAAAAAAGTAATTTCCTACCCTGCTATCTAGGCTGCACTGCTACATTGAAGACCCCATGGACGTTCGTGGCCAGGACCTGCCCCGAAAGCAATGGACAACCCTCAACCGATTGAGGACCGGCGTCGGACGCTACTACGGCCGCAATGAAGAGCTGGGGTCTCGCGGACAGTGCTTCCTGCGAGTGTGGGGACCCGATACAGACTCTAGAACACATAATTACTACAGTAGCTGCCCCAAACACCGGCCACCGAATGGTGAACATCGCTTGATCGACCTGGACAAGACACGTTGACAGAAGAAGTTGATTTCACTATTGTTGACCAAATGTACTATTGTAAGTCACTTTGGATAGAAGTGTCTGCTAAATGACATAATGTAATGTAATGTAATGTAATTCTATGACACTTTGTGTCCAAAATGATAAGAGTGAGATGGACTGTGAACCTTAACCTCCTTGTCAAAAGGCATAGCAGTGAGTTCAGTGTAGTTTATCTGATGGGGAGTGTGGACTGTGGAGACTATTAGAGTATAACACACAGCAGTATTGTCATTTTTAATGCCTGAGGCTTGAGGTGTTACACAAACAGAACAGACTGTAACCAAACAAATGGGTTGGCAGGCTGACAAAGGAAACCTCACTGTAGAGTCGGATCAGGTACAAATAAAGCAGAGATACCTACGATTTTCCCTCGGTCCCCTTTTCTTCCTTGCTTTCCAGTTATTCCAGGTGGCCCCTGGAATACAAAGTAGAGACCCGTTATAATCAAGCAGCTGTTCACTGTACATTTTGTGTTGTGTTGTAATAATGTGTAAAAGGTTAAACCCAGATAGCTGAACATTGATTGCCCTTCTAGCAATCCTTAAAGTTTTGGGGCGCTGTCGCTATATATTTTTCTTTATACTTACAATCGGCCCGTCGTCTCCGAGAGGTCCAGGAGTCCCCAGAGTCCCCTTCACTTTCTGAAGATGAAGACATAATGTGTTAAACCCCAGTCTCTACACTCCTCAGAGTATTCTATTCTATTCTATTCTATTCTATTCTATTCTATTCTATTCTATTCCGAGTGTACAAAATATTAAGGCAACCCAATAGTGAGTGGTACACCCTTTTACAAAATCCATGTCTCAAATGTCTTAAGGCATTCCTCCTCCTCTTCATGAAGATGTTATGAAGGTGATTATATGTCAACTCAACTCAATACAATATTGCAACATTCACATTCACCAGGTTGGTCCAATGTTTTATACAATATATCTCTCTTAATACTATAATTGGAGAGCTGCATGTGCAAGGTGCACAGTTGCTCCAATCGCCTCCAAAATTAAAACAACAACAACAACAACACTTTGAGGGGTCTGGAATGAATCTGGTGCAAAAAAAGAAAATAAATCCACCCACGGGGACACTGCTGTGATATTTTATGTTTCTACAGTGGGCCTTCACACTCACAGAGCCATTGTGACAGCATCAACATCCCTTCCCTGGTTCCCACTGATATCACCGATGATGACACTGTCGACATTTACATCACTGATGATGTCACTGAAGATGTGTTCACATTATGATGTCACAGATGATGTCACTGTTGACAATAATGTCACAGATGATGCCTTTGATGATGTCACTGTTGGTATCATAAAGGTGAGGCTATACGTGGTGGGGGTATCGCTGGAGAACAGAGACAAGGACATCGATGTGATTGGAGTGTGTAAGGCAGAGGAGGTTTCCTGTATCACCACTAAGACCAGCAGAGAATTCTCTAAGACAGCCATCCACTTACAGTAATGGACATCACTGGCAAAGTGGTGACAGCCACACTGTGGGGAGAGGAGGCGGAGAGTTTTGATGACTCTAATCTGCCTGTGGTCATAATCAAAGGAGCTTGCCTGTCTGATTTTGGGGGCAGATCTCTCTCTGCTTTGTTCAGCTCAACAGTCATGGTCAACACAGACATACCTGAGGCCTTTCGACTGAGGGCCTGGTATGACCAGGAGGGCTACGTTCTAAACAGCCAATCCCTGACAGAGTCGGGCAGCGGAGCAAGGGTCAACTGGAATACACTGGGCGACGTTAAGGATGATGTCATACCCACTGATGAAGTGGATGACATGGCATGCGTTTTGGTCACAACAAACAAAAAAGGTGTGCACATGGCACATCATCTCCAGAGTCTCCACCCTAGCAATTGAACAGCTAGTACAGTATACTGTATATAATAAAATTACTATTTAATGTTAACCCACCGGCCAAGAAGAAACCAGCTTTTTGTAGATTTTCTTTTTCTGCAAGGTAATGGCAGAGAAAATAGCAATCAGTTTCCTTTCTCTCACAGATTACCCTTAAACAGACAAGCCTTGAAATCAAAAGTATACTGAATATAATTTTTTTTATGTGTTTTCAATCTATTCGAGTTACTAGTAATATAGTTTAAGACATCAAATTCAGGTTAATCTCAGGATTAAATCAAACAAATACATAGCAGCAAGAACTTTTGGCTCGACTGGTGCAGAGCCAGGATAGGCAGCCTACCTTGAAGGCCTCCCACTCTTCCTCAGAGGTTTTGAACACACCAATGGCGGGCATCCCAGGAGGACCAATAGGCCCTCTGTATCCTGTCCGCCCCGTCCGGCCCATCACCCCGGCATAACCCTGAAGACAGAAAACAACATGGAAAACACTCTCAGTGTTGATTACAATGTCCACATTCATAAAGTAGAAATGGGAATTCAGTTATTCCATTCAAATTAGCGTAATGAATCTGAATTCATGTAATTATTTCATTTAATTGTTAATATGGACATACATTATCTCCCTTAGGTCCAGGAGGTCCTGTGAGCCCAGGTGGGCCCTGCAGTCCCTGAGGAAACATTGGGATAATATTACCAATAATCACCACCAACAAAAATAATGCACTACAATCCACCCGTTGAAAGTTTATTAATAGCCTACCAAAGGGGTTAAGGTTAAAAATCTAGTTAAAACATGTGAAAATCTAAACTGGAGCAGTAATGCAGACTTTCTCCAAGTGTCCAAGCTTTAAAAAAGGAACCTTTCTTACAAAAAAAAAAAAATCAGGCATGGGAGCAAAGACAGAACTTTTTGTTTAGAAAGTGATGTAATGATCTGTTTTGCAACTTGTGTTATTTTAAATGTACTATTGGTTTGATGTTGTATTTTATGTCTTGTAGACCCATGAGGGTTGGGCACAGTGGAGTGCATGACACCTAAATCAATCAATCAATCATTATGGCACAAGCAATGGTAAACACACCTCAAATTATTTGATGAAACACTACACATCGTATCCCTTATGCCTGATGTATAAATATGGGATATGTTCCTAATAATCATGAAGCATCTGTTTTTGCATCTAGGCATTTTAGCCGAAGCTGTTATCCAGAAATAATTACAATGAGTGAACACAGAAAATGTGTGGTTGTTAATCTAGCCTACCTGTATGTTGTGTGAATCACACCTGTGATCCTGCGGTTTTGGTAAGGTACACGAACTATATAGCTAATATATGTGTTTGTAGCTACTATAAGTTCACTAGCAGTACCTCAATTCGACCAGAGGGGGGAGCTGGTGCTTAACTTACCAAACCTTATGTCTACAGCTCTCTTCAAAGCACACACACACACACACACACACACACACACACACACACACACACACACACACACACACACACACGCATGCACGCACACACAGGCGCATGTGCGCACACACAAACACACACATGCACCCATGCACGAACATGCGCACGCAGGCGCGCGCGCACACACACATACACACACACACACACATACACACACACAAACACGTACACGCCCACGCATGCACACACACACACACACACAGCTTTCTGGGTTATAAAATGGACATAGACATACAGTATGCCACCTCAATAATCAAATCAGCTCCACACAAACTCACTTACACCCAAGGTCTCCTCAGAAAATGAGATGAGAATATCATGCAAATGTGATGAGAACTTCCTATGTGTTTTGTTTATGCTTTTATAACACCATTAATCGTCTCTCCTCAGTGACAGTGTTACTAGAACTCACCACGCGATGAAATAATAATCCAAAGTTACGGGAAACTGTCCTTTTCTAAGTAGGCTAAATACATATCCTGCAACGTGGAAGTAACTTTGGTTCCGCCACGTTAGTTCTGGCTATGGATTTACTTCGAAAATGGCCGTTTCCCGTAACTTTGGATTATTATTTCATCGTGTGGTGAGTACCCGAGTCACAACATGTACATGTGAGTGTTTTGGCGCTGTTGAAATGTTGTTGTTTTTTGGTGACTGGATGGGGGTAGCTCGTGTACCGTTCAATGCATTCAGCTGCTAAACTGACTAGCAGGAGGGGTGCAACCCACTTTCTACTGCACCCACGCACAGGGAAGAGAACGGCATCTTCTCATCTTACTATTTGGAAATCTGGTAAATAATGAAATCTCCCAAAATGTTGGCGTGTTCCTTTAACAGTCACACAGTTACTGCATATTATAATCAATGCCTTACCCTTTGACCTCTGATTCCAGGTCTTAGTCCCGCCCCTTGATCTCTGACTGTGTATCGAGGTGGCTGATTGGCTGCTCGGCCTCTCTGCGGTGGGAATCCGGTCTCTGACTGGATGGTAGAGTCTCTGGTACTGAACAGGTTGATCTCATCTCGTGCTGACTGACTGCTTTCCTCATGCATACCAACGTAATCCTCATACCTCTCTTCTTCCATCTCTGTGTCTCTTTCCACTCCCCCCTCTGTCTCTAAATCTCCCTCAGCTTCATCTGTCTCATCCGTTTCTGCCTCTGTCCCGCTCCCTTGTTCTTCACTTGGAACTGGTTGTAGCGGTGAAGCTGTGTGTAGCCCGTCTTCAGTTTCCCTTCCACTTTCTGATGTGGGAGTTACATCCGTCAGAATTGAGGTTGGATTTTTCCAAGGTGCAGCAACGTCCCCTACTGCTGCTGTCTCCGGTGCTGTCTCTACTGTGGTTCCACTGTCCATCTCTTCTGCTGAGGCTTTCACTGGATGGGTTCCTGGAGCTGGAGGTGTAACCGCCCCTGTCGACGACTCCTGACACTCCTCCTCTGCAACTCCCCCACTCACTGCCCCACACTTGGGGCGCACACTTGGAACCCCAAACCCTGATTCTGTGCCAGGGATAAGTGTGGCTCCAGGGGAGAACTGAGAGCCCTCTGGCCCGAGAGAGGAAGTTATTTCTGGGCTTGAAGTTTCAGTTTCTCCCCCTGCCTGTTCAGATAAGAGGCCCGGGGCTGTGGGGTTTTCAGCTTGAATCCTAGGGCTTAAAATGGCCGTCTCGACATTTTCAAAGAGAAATGAGTCAGTTACTGTCGACCCCTCCTCAGTCGCATCAGAAGGATCAACTTGTCTTGGGTGCTGAACAGTTCCAAGCATATGGGTGGAAATAGCCCTGTTGGTTATAATTCTACTTTCAGTACCCAGCGCTTCCTTCACTGTCCCTAATATGTCAGGGTGAGAGTTGAAAGACTCATTTGATTTGTCATTTCCAGTCAGCCTATCAGATGCAAAGAAAAGAGACTCGGGTTCATAAGTTCTACCCTCGTCTATTTCTTTATTCACAGCGTGTTGTTTGTCTTTGTCGCTGTCTGCTAAGCCAGTCTGTGTCTGAGTGTCCACACCAGCCTGGGATTTCACTGTTGCTCTGATGTCTGAATCCTGGAGGTGTGGAGAACGATGTGATTTCATTGGCCAAATCAGATGGGATGAGCTGCTCACTGGATCCTGTGTCGTTGTTGGTGTATGCTGCTCACGCGGTCCATTCCCCAGAGTCGTGTTTCCAGAGGCTTTTTCTGGTCTGGAAATTCTGATCCTAGGCTGAACTGTCACCTCATTAACAGCTCCAACCTCCTGGAAAAGGTTAACATGAGCAGAAGCGTTACCTATAGTGTCTCAGGTTTGTTTGTTTAAGTGCCCTCTTTAAGTGCAGTGGTTCTCAACTGCTTTACTTTACTTTAATTATTGAACTTTTTTTTTTATCCACGACCCACTCAAAATGGCTCCGTCGCGACCCACCAGTTGAGAAACACTGCTCAAGAGTGCCCCTTCATGCAATAAATTATGATGATTGATGTGCCCTCTAGAGCAGGAGAATTTGATAATGTGTCTTAAGGTGATAGAGTGACCTACAAGGTGCCCTTAGAATGGAAAAGGGTGCCGTTATGAAGTGCCCTGTATGCCACCCCTACTGTACATGACGGTGTCCCAAAGAGTGCCCTTTTTAGTAGAGGGCTATGCTGTATCCTTGTGGAAAGATAAGATAAGATATCACTTTATTGTCAGACAGAGTCCGAAATTTGTCTTGCATCCTCAGACACTTGTTTCTCATAAATACATACAGGTGTACAATACAAACAACAACACCATCACCATCATCAAAGTGCTACATACTGTGGAACTTCAATACACGTAATTGATGACAAAAAAACAAACAAGAGACAAGAGACAAGAAAAGTGGCTGCAGTGCTTCCTTAGTCCTTACCTAGAGCCTCTAACCTGATTTAACAGTTTGACAGAATGGGGCACAACAGAGTTTCTCAGTCTATTTAAGCGAGCCTGGAAAGGAAAGCCCTGCATCATACATGATGCATCATAGCTTTTCCCACGCTGGGGGAAGGGGGGGGGGGGGGGGGGGGGGGGGCTCCATGTTCTGCAGTAGGTGGGTTTCTTTTTTTTCACCCCTGCCCTTCCAACTTCCTGAAACCACCACTAGGGAGAGGCTGCATTTTAAATTCAGCTATTAGTGGGATCAACTTATTAGTAGAAGAACTGAAATCATGGGATGGGTATGAGGAGAGTATGGCTCTGAATCTTTGGGTATCTCACGATTCTATTCAATTCGATCCTGGGACCACGATTCAATACAAAATCGATTCTCTATTCAGTACATAGGGGGATTTCAGGTTCTACTCCAGTCCACTGTGTGCTAAGAAAGGCGGTGTAGCAAATTATGGCATGAAAGCAGAATATAGTTTATAAGATTATGTAGTTTTTATATTTGGACAAGTTGATAAGTTTTATAAACTGATTGCAATAATGTAAACACAGTACTCACAAAGGCAAACCTAAGGCATAAGGTAATATTTATTCATGCTAAAGTTGCACAAATAGAAAAACATCTTACTATTCTTAGTGACTTCAAGAAAAAAAATTAAATGAAAATGCTCTTACATTTAAAAAAAAATCGATTTTAGAAGTTGAGAATTGATTCAGAATGTATTCTTTGCAACAATCATGATTTTTAAATGAATCTTTTTTCCACCTTTGGGGGGAAAGGGGGGGGGACGCACCCCTAGAGGAGAGATGATTAAAGTATGATCTATCACATGGAATCAGCAAAGGCAACAAAGTAAAAAACTGTAAAAAGAGGAAGGGAGCAATATCTGCCTGTTCAGATAGAATGGGCACATAACACAGACAACCATATATATATATGTTATATATATATGGTATATATGGTATATATATATATATATATATATATATATATATATATATATGGTATATATATATATATATATATATATATATATATATATATATATATATATATATATATATATATATATATATATATATATATAGTCTTTCATATTGTTGATGTTGACATTTTAGGCTATAAGGTTTATCATCCTGAGGAAAACCGAAGTGTTATCAGGATATAATGCAGTGCGGTTCAGACCATGTAGTTTGTAGTTACGTCTCATACCTGTGAGTCTGTCAGAGCCTTACAGGTGGTGTTGTAGTCTTCACAGTGTTGTCTGGCTGCTGCAGGATCTCCCAAGACAAAGATCAGCTGCTGGACGAAGCCCTGCACACAACACAATACTTAAGTGTTAGCTTAAGCTGGTAGCTGATAGCTTCAATATTATTCAATTGTGAATTTTCATCTTAAAAGTCCTTTTGTCCAAGTAGGCTTTCACTGTTTCACTTTGATGTTTATATCATATCATTATTGGTCTTACTATTATATCTAACTACAATAAAAAAAACAATAAAAAAACAAGGTTTCACGATTTCAAAATTTAATATAGGCTTAGGTTAAGCTTAGCAATACACTATATCCATTAGGCTAAAACAAATCCTCGCAGTAGATTAGATAAAACTGTGCAAGAGAGATAACTTTATGATCCTTGTCTTGAGACTATACAGCAGATTAGCATTAGAATGGTTACAAGCCACAATAAAAAGCTTTTTAAATTTTCCTCAGTTAAAACTAAAGCACTATGATGTGCTCTATTGCTCAAAACCATAAAACAAAAAACAAAAACCTTCATTCACTTTTGTGGAATATCACCCACACAAACTGCCATCACAAAACATAACATAAATACATTAATGTAGTTGAACTGATTAAATGAAACCACATGAGACCTGGTATATTCAAATAAATGTAAGCGAGATCATACCATAAAATGTGATGTCAGTCTGGACACTTTAGTTGCAAATAGCTAAAACATACACTGTATATTTTTAGCTATTCTCATAACAGAGTGCCCAGCAGATTGGAGATGATTATTTGAACTGATGTGGAGCTGGATCATATAATTGGAATCGTTGCCTCAGACTGTCTGGCAGTTTAGAAATGATTTTATGGTTGGAGCATGTGATGCTCCTTATGTCTGTCTCCTCCAGCCAGTGACCCATCCTCTCCAACAGGCATGACTACGCTGTGGATATAACACTGCCTCCACTCCATATCAGCTCTTGCCAGCTGACTGTAATATCTTTCAGCAATAAATGGATTCAAACATTAAAATTAAATTGAGGCAGTGACTGCCATGGGAAAGAAATCACCATGGGAAACCAATGAGAGGAATCTGATAAGGAAGTTTTGCCATGCAGTACTAAGGTCAACCATAAATTGTGAAAAAAAGGTTTCAATGGCCAGATTTAAAATGAAATACAAGTTAAATGTGCACATTGGGTGATTGGGATAGTAGGAGAATCTTGATAAAAAGGCCAATGGCAAAAGACAAAAGTCAGTGAGTGCGTAACCCTGAGTATGCCAAGAAAAATATGTCATCTTTTGGCGAGAATGCATGTATGCATTGCTGTTACCCCGCTAACGGGCACTTCTCGCTCATACTGAGCATTAGCGCCCAGCTACCCACGACGCATTTCCAATCAGACAATCGTGCGGCTCTCACGTCTATGAAAACGAACCCTTACCTGAGCCAGACACTTGAAGTGAAGACGCTGTCCGATGCCCAACATCCTCTTCTTTTAAATAAATATAGTTGCCGCTTCCAAATTGTTGCATAAAATCCACTTTTCTGTCCTTGAAAAACCAAAAATCATTCATCTGGAGCAACCCGGACATGCGACTCACCGTTTACTCACTAATGCCCCCCACATTTCCGGAACGGTATTGCAACTTGCTTGGCACAAACGCAGAAATGTAGTTGCAATACCATTCCGGAAGTATGGGGGCATTAGTGAGTAAACAGTGCGCCGCATGTCCGGGTTGCTCCAGATGAATGATTTTTGGTTTTTCAAAGACAGAAAAGTAGATTTTATGCAACAATTTGGAAGCGGCAACTATATTTATTTAAAAGAAGAGGATGTTGGGCATCGGAAAGCGTCTTCACTTCAAGTTTCTGGCTCAGGTAAGGGTTCGTTTTTATACCTAGACGTGAGAGCGGCACAATTATCTGATTGGAAATGCGTCGTGGGTCGCCGAGCGCTAATGCTCAGTATGAGCGAGAAGCGCCCGGCTAGCGGGGTAAGCATTGCCGCTTGAAAACTCTCCGGGCCTCCCAGTGCGCCCCTGTGTGAGTTTTTATCGTTGACCCTTCTCTCTGCAGGGAGATGCCACAGTGATGCCTTGCTGTGGCGTATCTGATGTTTTACCACGGTGAGAAAGAAAGAAATGTTTTCTACACAACAATTTACGAGACTTGCCTCTTGACTGTGAAAATCTTCCCCTGTACCTCAAAGGCTCACATGCACGTAAAAAAACAACCCAAACCTGATCCAGGCATTTTTGAGCAAGAGCCATCATGTAAAAACCACACAAAGATGCTGTGTCACGGCCATTGTGAGTATCTACATCTACAGAAAACTGCTTCAACCCCATGAGATATGGAATGAGAAAAGCTGGTTGAAGATAGTAGATTTAAATGTGATTCTAAAGGTTATGAGATGTTCTTACAGATAATTAGCATTCTACTAGTGTATTTAGCCTTTATACCACACACAGCATATATCCAGCATGCAGCAAATGCAAAGATATCAAGCTTAAATGTCAAAAAGATAATAATACATCAAAATCATCCCAATGTCATGAAATACTGTGGAATACCATTTGAAAAAACAAAAGGAACATTTTTGAAAGCATTTTTTAAGCATTAAAACTTTGCATCAATTCATCTGAATTCTCATGCATTCATAGCCTACTGTATCCACACAATGCAAACTCATCTTTCTGCTTTCTTGCTCTACTGCATACTGTTGTCATCTTCAGCAAATTCATGCTAATGCATCGGCAAATTATTTCCATGGGAACAAATGATACAAAACAAACAGACTTACGCAGCTCAGCAGCATCAGGACCACAATGGAGCCCTGCATGGCTTCTGATAAAGTTGACTTCAGGACTCTTCTGGCTGCAGACACCGGACAGTTAGGTGTCTGTACTGTAAGTCACAGCGCCTGTCTGGCTGGCTGTTTGCCTGCCTGCTTCACACACTATTCCAAAAGCTGGACTAGTAAAACACACCCCTCTCCGGAGGACTGGGCCCAGCGCAGGCCCGGCTGCCCACGCACTTACAGATGATGAAACCAACAGGGAAAACTCGACACCCAAAGCCGCAGCGAGAAAGTTGTCTCACAAAATACACCCACAAATATATCCACTGGTTGACTCTGCTTCCTGTGGCAACACAGTTGCAGACAGTTCAGTATCCACCACCAGTCAATCTGCTGCAGCAGGCCATCAAGTGGCTTATCCAAGCAGAGATTGAGCGCAGACTGGTGCAGCTGGTGTTGTCTGACGGACGCTTGTGTTGTCCGATGGGCCTGATGCTGTACAGTAGCTGTACTGTAAGTCCAGTCATGTGTTTTCCACGTGGTCGACTGCCAGAGCCGGCCAGGTGGAGGGAGAGAAGGTGAGACTTTATAGAAACGCTGACTCAACATCTATGAGCGCTGTCATTGGCCGGAGGCCGGGATGACGGATGAGTTCAACCTGACAGGCTCGTCTCTCCAGCCCCCCAAACCCCTTCATCTCCACTTCCCAGCCTCACTCATCAATCTGCACAAAAAGCCTGAGTTTACACATGTGTCAGCAGCACAGGGGTCACTGTAAGTCAAGCAGCGCTTACGGGAAACTCTTGCATCTGCTCTAATATCAAATAGTACATACAATCCAATTCCCACTTTTCCCACAAGGTGTTCCCTGAAATAAACCAAGAGAGGACTACACTGTATGGTGCATGGGGATCTCATTGGAGTATTTTAACTTCGAAGTATAGAGGAACTTACGCACATCCAGCTATTGGTGCTGCTGAGCTAAACTGTATATGACAGAAAATCAAATGAGAAAAGACAGCTCACAACACAGGTTTCTTCTGCTGCCATGGACAAACATTGAATAGACAGAGACATGACACTGACGAAGACCCAATTCGGGCCGAAACTGTTTGTCTCTGTCTATTAAATGTTTGTCCATGGGAGCAGAAGAAACCTGTGTTGCGAGCTGTATTTTAACTTCGACCCAAATCGGAGAATATTTGTATTGTTCAATTTGATTTTGTCCAGAATTCCATGACTCTTTGTATTGTAGGAAGAGAGATAACAGTGACACTATGACCAAAATACTCATTCTTCTACATTCTCTATTTGTGCTACAGTAACTTCCTGTAAATGAAATAATGGTGAATTTGAACAATTCATCTGGGAATCCCCTCAAGGACCCCTGGTGGTCCCCAGACCCCACATTGAGAACCACTGTTTTAAAAGATGAACCAAACGACAGATTTCTCTGCTTTATTTACCATTAAACTTCACATTGAGCTCTCCCTCCTTCATCCAGCGTCCCTCTCTTTGCTGAGGACTATAGGCCCCAGATGAGGAATGTGGCGAGGGGCTGTTGCCTGAGGCGGGGTGTGGAGGGGTGAGGTGTGGGGCTTACGGTAAAGGGCGTGTGGTGAGGTCGAGAGGCTCCTCCCAGCAGCGTCAGGCCCAAGGTGTTGACCTGCAGTACCGGGCCCTGTCTCCAGGGGGCGCTCTCCTGTCTGCTGCAGTCCAGGTAGAACTCCAGCCCGGACAAAGAGACAGATATGGACAGGCTGTGCCATGCCCCATCCCACAGGCGACCAGCAGGAAACCTGGTTTGAACAAATACAGTTGAGACTCAAGAGGGGGATCAGAGAGGATATGGATGGAGGCTTGAAAGGGGCGATAGGTAAGATTTGTACCCTAAAGCACAAAATGACCATAATATATATGGGGGGAGTTGACAGAGTTGTTGATCTACCATATACTAATTACTCATTGATTATTTGGCCAGGTGCTGAGATAATAGCTTTCAACATTCACTTTCTGGGCTGTGCTCTCTGTTTTAATTTCATTTCATTGATTTTTTTCAAAATACTCGCAATTGCTTCATCCCACACTGACTCATTTCAGCTATGAAGGCTACAAAGCCGTGCTACCAGACCAAAAAAAGCAAATGACAACATAACATTATCAGTATTGCATCGTCATACAGAATGTTCCCTCTTTGTTTCTATTGGGTCTGTGGTCTAATTGGCTAAGTGTCTCCATATTGTGAAATGGAAGCTTTGTTTTTGTATCAATTACAGGCCACTGTAGATCGGGGGAGGGGGTGGGGGGATGGGGGGATTGTATGGAAGGGAACAGGGCACAGGCCTCCAAAACAATGGATGGATTTTGAAGCCAATGCAGAAGTGGTGGCATCTGCACTTCTGCTATTGTCCACAAGAGGCTGGCTCCAAAAAAAAGACTCCCATCCAACTCCAAAGTCACTTTGGCTCGTCCTGCTCCAAGAAATGTCAACATGGCAGTGATTGTAAAGTGTGAACACAATCACAATCTCCAGGTTTCAAAATGGCCCTTCAGAAGCCAGTGGGTCACACTCACTATGTATGTCTAGGTAAAGGCACACACACACACACACACACACCCTGGCTCGTCCTCCACGGGCTGGCCAGGAGTGGTGGGCAGCTGTAGTGAAGCGCCCGGGGACCAACTTCTTCTTCCGCCGCTGGTCAGATGATGATCTTCTTGCATGTCTTTAGTGGGGGTCCATATTGATGTTATATGGAGGAAACCCCAGGGGAGCACGGGGAGAACATGCAAAATCCACACAGACAGGCCCTGTTCACCTGGGCAATAGGCACCGAGGGCATGGGGAGACATACCCCCAGCGCCAACAGCGTCCCAGGCGAGAATCGAATCCAGGACCTTGTTGCTGTGAGGCTAGTGTGTGAGGCAAGAACGCTACTACTGCACCACCGTGCCCCCAAAGTCTATGGGAGGTATTAGTTCTACATTGCATATAGAGGTTGATAAAGATGTAGTAGATAATTGAATCACAAATAATACTGTTCTAATGCCCTTTTAAATAAAAATAAAAAGTCCTTTAGTTTGTGATGTATTATGCTTTGTCTATATGTGTGTCACTGTGAGAGTGTCTGTGTGTGTTTCTCTCACTCATAGTGTTGCTCCCAGGCGCTGATGATGGTGAAGAGTCTCGGCCCCACCCTCAGCTGCAGAAGCTCCTCCCCTTCCTCCCCTAAAACAGCCAACAGCATCCGCTCCTCTGACCAGCAGTGACCACCCAGCCGCAGACGCATCAACACACTCAGCTCATGTGGAAACCTGACATGTAAACATTAGCACATGTACAAATCAATGCACACAGAGACACACACACACACACACACACACACTGACGCACACACACACACACACTGACGCACATGCACACACACACTGACGCACATGCACACACACACTGACGCACATGCACACACTGCTAATTCATCATCCGCTGGACATGGACAGTACAGGACTGTCTACAGGACAGATGAGTCTACAGGACAGTATGGATGTTAAAACCACGGCGTGGTGTTCGAGACAGAGTGAGGACTTTCTTCATAGAGAGCCGGTTCACAAGCTGACGTAAACTTTACCACAAAGCCGACAGATTCAGAGGGCACTGGTTTAGCGTATAAACAGTCAAGGTCAAGTTTAACACCAAAGTCATGAGGGAAATCCTTCCAACCTACACTTCATGGAAAGAAAACCCACCCTAGGTAAATAGGTTCACTAGAAAGGTGTGACCTTTTCAACTCTCTATCTCAAAATGAAAAATATCTTTCACAATGAAAAATGCATTAATTTATTCGGATTGTCCAGATTGTTCGATTGTTGAGGGATGCTAGTAGGCTGTGCATGGCATCAAGAGACCACTTCCTCGTATAGGCTAGTTCATGGGAAGTTTTGTTCCATGTTTTATTGGCTAAAGCATACAAGAAAAGTAACTAACTACGGTAATTTAGTTATGTTACTTCAATAACGAGAGACGGTTAGACGGAGAGAGAAGGTTCAAAATAAACTTTAATGATACAATAAAACAAGATTAAGGTTTGGAGGATATCCTCCATGATGACGCTCCTCCTGCGATGATGAGGGGAGGGCATCAGGAATGTTTAGAATAGAAATCCCCCCCATGGGGAATCCCTCTGGAGCCATGACGTTGGTGGTGGCAGGGGAGGAGGCGGGGCAAAATAACGAACATGGGAACATGGCAACTGCGGAGTGACAACATGACAGGGAGTAGCAAACCACATGGTAAGATACGAGAAATTTAAATACTCTTTATCGCTTTGATCATTGGTTCAGTGGCAAAGCGAGGGAAGGAGATGGTTTGGACCGATTGGCTATTGATAGCATGGAGGACCGCGGATAACTGTTACTGGATAGGAAGGAGTATGAATGAAACTGGGTGTGGATAACTGAATGAATAGGGAGAAATATGAATGCACAGGGCGTGGCTTATGTAGTCTTCTTGATTTAAATTACATCTAAGACTTCACTTAGATTTTTTTTCAGATCCCCCCCATTTCCCCCCCAATTGTACTTGGCCAATTCCCCCTGCTGCCCCGGTCGCTGCCCCACCCCCCTCTGCCAATCTTGGGGAGAGCTGTAGACACACGCATGCTTCCTCCAATACATGTGCACTTAGTAGATTTAGTTTGAAAGTAAATTAATTGTTATGATATCCTATCTGATAACAAAACCAATCAGAAGTTTTTAGTCAAATAGGTTTTGGAAATCATATTGCATCAGTTACTTCTTGAAAATGATAAATACATTGCTGGCATCAGAAAAAAATCATATAGTCTTCTTCTTAGAAATACACTTGGTACCAATTTGCATTGTGTGTATTTGGGTCAGGAAATGTGAAAAGGAGAAAAGAAATATTGAGCATGGCTTTAGTTCTGGCAGACCACAAAGTCAAGCGCAGCTCACAAACCCAGCCCACATCAGCTGATTCCCTTCTAGGCATTCAATTGGCAGATCTCATACAGCGCACCTTATTTAAAGCTGCTTCATTTGCGCCTTCTTTTTTACGGCTTCCTCTGCAAGCTGTTTGCAGAGCTGGCTCCCAGCTCCTCCTTTCATGCTGTGTCTGACTGAAACTGTCATTTCTGTTGTAGTTGCTTGCTCTTTTCTTTACCTGGGGGTCTTTGCTGCTGCTCTCCCTGCCTCAGGCTTTCCATGTAACACATGCAAGGGCAGGGAGCTCCCAGAACAGAGCCATACAGAGCCAAATTTAACGATTGCATATGGCAATCAAAGTTTATTTTTACTATAATGGTCCTGACAGAAGTAGAGTTTTCTTTTTGGCTGTAAGTGGACTGTCTGAGTGGATTGAGACGTTATGATCCAGTGATCAGTATAGAGAGGTAAAGTTGTGATCAGTGGTGATGACGGTTGTGGTTCCGGAACACCAGAACTCCATGTTGGGCGTTCTGGAGAATTCAGTTAAACATCTGTGATGCAAGATGCCCACTTGATACACCAACTGTCACCAACCCCCATTCTAATACCCAAGTTCCCCTGGAACATACAGTAATGCAAGGAATCAGACTGGCAAGATGCTTTTGGGAAAGACTTACTGAGGGCCGAATGCTGTGAGTGTAGGTAGGAACAGTGTAGCGTACTGTCCTATCTGATATGCCCGACAGCCTCGCTCATCCTCTGCTACTGAGACATTGTAATGACCGGCTGACTGCAGGTCCAGCAGCTCCAGCAGATCCACCTCTGGAAGGAAACACAAGACAGTTATCTGAAAATAAGTGGGGTGACTTTCAAAAAGATGGAGAGGGTATGCATGTGATGTCACAGAGGCAGAAGTCACTGTGGGGTCACGCCCACTGAGTCACAGCAAGACTGAGCTTGAATGCAGTAATCAGCCTAGATAACTGACACCTGCTGCTCAGGGAGGAACTTGACACTCATTTTGACACTCATTCCCGATTGAGGGGGCGTGTTCCAGTGGGTGTGCATACCCTCTTGTTGTTGTTTTTTTTGGGGGGGGTGGGGGTAGCAAAAAGTTACACTATGTGCTGGTGCTGGTCTATCAAGTAGACATAAACAGCAAATAGCAGAGTGGATATAGAAGTTAAAACACCAGGAACTGATGAGTAGATGATCTGATGATCATGTTCTCCCACATCAGTGTGACCAACATCATTAAATTTACATTACATGTCATTTAGCAGACACTTTTATCCAAAGTGACTTCCAATAGAACATCAACAGTAGTGAAATTGACTGTGCAACACAGTCTTCATCAGCTAAGACTTGATAAAGGAATAAGTAGCATTGGTTGAACGTTGTTTTAAGAAGAAATAGGGAGGAATAAGTAGTAGCAGCAGCAGCGATATTCCTAAAGTAGAAGCTGCTGAAGTGCTTGCTATGTTGTTGGAGGAGTGAGCTGGTCCATGGCAGATTGTCTTCAGGACATCAAAGGCTTGGAGTGCTACTGGAGCCATTTGCTAAAGCTGTCTGTGTGGAATGCTGAAGTGGAAACACACCAAGTATGAGGCCATCGCTATAAGATGTTGGAGAATGCTCTGCCTCATACGGACAAGGCTGTACAACAGTACAACAAGGTTTTTCATTTTACTATCGGCAGATCCAAATCGGATTGGAGTAACAGTTTCACCAGATTCCAAAATGATCAGGGGGTAAAACAAGACAAAATGCAACTGATCGCAGAAAGGTGGGGTGTCCAGGTAGTGCAGTGGTAGATTCCCTGCCTACCAACAGGAGGGTCGCTGAGCCCCCGTGCTTGGTCGGGCGTCCATACAGGCACAATTGGCCATGTCTGTGGGTGGGAACTGGGGGGAATAGCATGATCCTCCCACACGCTATGTCCTGCTTGGTGAAACTCCTCGCTGTCAGATGAAAAGAAGCAGCTGGCAAATGTGCATGGATCAGAGGAAGCATGTGCTAGTCTAGTTCTCTCCAGATCGGCAGAAGGGGTGGAACAAAGTGCCCGGGACAGCCGGGGGAGATTTTCTTTTAAACTTGATTTAAAAAAAGGGGATAGCAGAAAGCAGTAGGTGTAGGTTCTAGTCCTGTGAAATCCTAAGTGGTTAATAATATGCTATGCATCAAAGCAATAGGTGATTTCAAAAATAGCTATCAGATATGTATCTAATCCTAAGGCTTCTTACCTCTCACCCTTGATGATGGCATCTTTCCTCTGCCCCTCCCATGATCCTCTGCTTTAGGATGGAGAGGACACCGCCATGGCCCGGCCACTTCCTGACACACCACCACAGACAAGCAGGCTTGAACCCAGACCAGCAGGAGCAGCCTGACATTCCCATGAGACGGGCCGCAGCTTCTGCCAGCCAGAGTGAGCCACGAGGAGTCCCACATAACGTCCACCTGAGACGGGCAGAGAAGATCCACATCTGCTGGAGACAAGCTGCAGCTGCTGGAGAGGACCAGAAGGGGTGGGCCTCACTGGCATCCCTGTCTTCCCTCCTCCACTCTCCTATCTCCCTCCACACATGCACGCACACACACACTCACGCACGCACGCGCAGCTTAAATAATGATCTCTCGTCAACAAACTAGATATCTCACCTACTTCTCTGCTGGGTTTCCCGTCAACTGAACCTTTCTCACCTGGTTATTTTGGGTAGGTACACATGCACGCTCTCTCTCTCTCTCACACACACACACACACACACACACACACACACACACACACAGTCCTTTAGCGGACTGGGTTCAGCCAAAACTATGAAATCATAAAATACATTTGAAGCATTGTGTGTGTGATTTATCCAACCAGGACCCAGGCTGTTATTTTCTTTGAGGCCATTTACACATGGCACTAACATGCATTTTCTGTGATCAGATTACAATCAGATAGTGCTTGACCACATTAGCCTGATTTCATTTACACCTGGCGTTAGCATGCGTTTTAGGTGATCAGATTAGTAGTAGTTTCAAGTGATCAAGCATTATCAGATTGCAATCTGATCACAGAAAACACATGTTAGTGCCAGGTGTAAATGGCCTCTGTGTTGCTGACAGCTGAGAATATGCAACAGGCAGTTCCAGTCAAGTAATCTGACTGCTCAAAAACATATTACCATGTGGCTAATTCTCTCAGGTAGGCTACAAATGCTCATGTTTTATTGGTTGCTAACAAGTAAACCTAATTGCACCCAAACTAACTCTATATCATGACTTTGAAAACTGCTAGTGACAAAGTAAGCTAATTTGGAATGAACACAATTGCAGTTACATCAGCCAGTACAGATAAAGACAATTGATCTATCTTTAATTGTCCTTTAAACAGATATGCAAACACTTCTTCGTCAAAGTCATAGACAGGCATCATGATTAAAATACAATATAAACAGTGCAATAAATTAGACATGGATTTATTTTTGTACAATTTATCCTACATATTTACCAGAAAGCATCTCTATCCAGGAAATCCAGGCTCAACAGGGAGGTCTTTTTGTGGCCGGTTTCCCCAGGCACAGACTAGGCTGTTCTGTACAGATTGATATCAAGGTTAGTCCTAGACTGTACTGTGCATGTTAAGCATGGTCCTAGAGACTGTAATCCTAACCTGTGTTCTGTAGAAAGCAAGCCTTGTACTCAACACACTTCAATGGAGATTTCTCCACTAAAAGAGATATTTTTTAGTCCAGCACACGCGCTTTCGGACCAAACAGTTCTGGGGACTCCCTGAGGGGAACTGTCCACTGGGGAGCTCCTCCGAGAACTACATACCTCCAAGGGCTTTTTTCTGTTTGCATTTGCACCGCCAATAGGAAACCATAGGAACGCTGAAGTGAAGTAAGCCGGTGTAAGTACTTGATCTACTTGGGTAGCCTGAACACATCTGGTACCGACAGTGGTTAGCATGCTGACCGCTACTAGTAGTTCGACCAATTAATGTACACTTATGTCTGGACCACTAAAGGTTCTTCTTGTGCTGGGAAAATACCTACCCTGAAGTAGGAGCTAAAAAGTCCCTCAAAATGGTTCCCAGTTCCTGCAGTGCGAACACAACAAAAAGGGGAGAGTTCCTCCAACTGTTCCTAGAACTGTGAAAAAGTTCCTGCAGTCTGAAAGCACCAGTGTCTGGACTCAAGCAGGTTTCTGTGGGAAATACCTCTTCTGGCCTGTGGAACCTCATTCCAGATATGTCCTACAGTATATTCACATTTCAGAAACATGTCAAACTGAACATATTACAATAACACAACAACACAATGATATACATTTACATAAACTATCTTATTTAGAGGGAACGGTAAGTGTTCGAAAGCTGGAATGTTCAAAGATATGGGATTGAAAATAAGAAGCGTAAACACTTCGCTATCTGGTGTTCGATGAAAAATTACTTTGTTGGTCCAATAGGTTATAAATCCTATATAACGTAATGGAAACAGTAAAATAAGAAAACTTAGGCAGCTCAAAATAGACACATCGTTCATCATCATCGTTATCATGATCATTACCATCACGCCAATGGAGACAACTCGACTACAGAGCAAAACGCAAACCTAGTTATAGTGCGCTATGATAGAAATAATGTGGCAATTAACATACAGACAAAACCATAGTGTGCCTGTGATTGCTCTTTTGTAAAAACATCCATGATGTTGAAATCATTTGCATCACATGTATAAAGGACAGTTAGTTTTCATCATCATCATCACATCATGAAAGAAGGCAACACATCCTGAAGAAGACACATCCTCGGCTCTATGTACAGGAAGAAAAATGGCTTTAGTCGACCCTCTGACTCGGCACCCAGCAGCACATGACATCAACAGTGGTTTTCCAGCACAAGAATATTGACTGTGGAACGAACATCAGTTTGCCTTCGCATAGTAACCGACACTGTCTGTCCTACAACCGACTGTGATTATACTGTAGTCCATGACCAGAACAGAACAGGCCTGTGTTAGTTCTGCCCTGGTCCTGTCCTGGTGACGGGCTTGTACTCATGGATATAGCTGCTAACTGACGTCCAGTCTACCAGAAGTGCTAGGAGACTCATCCAGTCTCTCAGATTTTTATAGATCTTCATTTTGGTCTGTGATACACCTCTTTAAAGGAGCTTTTCACACTGCATGCTCTTACCCAGGGCTATCTTAGCCCTGGGGTAAGAATAAGGCTAAGATAGCCCCGGGCTAACTTAGCCCCTTTTCACACAACACACTTCTTAACCCAGGTTAACCTAAACCCAGGGCTATGCGATTCACACTCAGTTCTACTAGCCCAGGGTTAGTAGAGCCCAGGGCCAGGCTGAAGTCGGGATTAGACCACTTTGGAGTGGGCGAGGATTGTGTGTGAAAGCTTTCTTAGCCTGGAACAGCTCCCTTGGCCCCAGGCTAAGAGACTCACTTGACCCTGGTTAAGTGTAGTGTGAAAAGCCCTTTTGATTTCAGTGGGAATCATATACAACTGATGCTCCAGTATCCCGAGGCAACAGCTGTCTCATATTCTGTAATCTGGTTAGTGATTATTTTTAGCATCTTTTTCACACCGACCTGAACCTGTACTGTGCTCAATATTAATCTTCACACTGTCATTGCTATCAGCTGGGGTCTCACTTGAGGGTTTACAGTAGCTCAGTTTAGGTTGGTTTATGTCCTGGTTTATTATGTGTTTGCTTGGTTGCAGCATAGTGGTTGCTTGGAAATACTCCTATTTCACATTACACCCAAAGCAGCCATTTTGTGTCAAAAATGCAGGAAGTAACACGATATAAAAATTAAAGCTCATGCTGTTGATATAAATGATATACAATTTATATCAACAGCATGAGCTTTCATTTTTATATTGTGTTACTTCTTGCATTTTCGACACAAAATGGCTGGTTTGGGTGTAATGTGAAATAGGCGTATTGACTTCCCGTAAAGTGTATTAGATATGTGACTGTATAATGCCCGCAAAGCATGTGGACGCACTTGTTGTTGAGTGTGGGATGGCTGGTTGCCAGTCGTATACTCAGAATCAACCGCTGTTTCATTGCTACTCATCTAAACATACACAGTAAGGACAGCAACCTTCTCCAACTACCAGGACATCAGAACCAATAGGCTAAAATACATTCCTCATATTACAGTTTTACATGCTACTTGTACTGTATGTTCGCCTACCCCGCAACGCACTTAAAATCGGGTTTCCCGGGTCCGAGCAGTTAGGACACCTTGAATCTTTGTTTCACCATCTTTTTGTTCAAATAACAATCAAAACACCGAGTTGGCACCATGTGGGTTTGCCTGCAATCAGCTACTTACAGTACAGTCAGTCTCAGCTTTATCTCTTGATTTAGCTTAACTTTCTCTCTTGAGAGCACACGCACACACACACACACACACACACACACACACACACACACACACACACACACACACACACACACACACACACACACACACACACACACATACACACACACACACACACACACACACACACACACACACACACACACACACACACACGCACTCCCACAAACACAAGTCCAAGCATACAGATACATCATCCAGGTACTCAGTACTGGCTGTGTAAAATGACTAGTACTGACACTGTCCAGTTGTCAGAGTCTCTGCTGAGTCTGGTGTGGCGGCTCTTGAGGTCACCAGTCATTCTCTCCATCCTCTTCCCTCTCTTCTCCTCTGGCTCCCTAGCAGCGGTCGTCCTCGTCCGTGTCACTCAGAAGCTCGCTGGTGCCGGCCGGACTGGCCTGGCCCAAGTGCTTGCGGAAATGCCCGTTAGGAACCTGCCAGGAGTGTCTGAGCTGAGGGGCGGAGCTTATGGCGTTGGCCCGTCCCAGGCTGGTTGCCATGGCAGCCTCAAAGGTAAGGGTCTCCTGCTTGTCGCCCGCCTCGCCACTCTGGAGGTCCTCGTGGAACGGGAGGTAGGGCTCGGAGGTGTAGCGGTGAGGGGACGAGTGGCTCGCTCCCGCAATCTGAGCTGCCTGACCGCCGGACGAGCCCTGGCCTGCAGCCAGCGGCACGCCCTCCTTGTCGGCACTCCACGGGGTCTCTGTGGAGAGCCCGGGGCCGCCCTGAGGCTGGGTCCGTCCCTCAGAGGAGGCTGCTGGTGTGGGAGAGGGGTGGGCCTGGCAGACCAGAGGAGAGTAGGAGATGTGAGGCCGCGGGCGAGAGGGAGTCTGAGGCAGCTGGCGACGACTCCGCGGCGTTCCGGACTCTGAGGCTGAAGGGGCGGGGCTGCCTGATGTGTTGACCTGCAAAGAACATATGCACACGCACACACAGACATACACACATACGCACAGACATACACACACGCACACACACACACACACACACACACACATACGCACACACAGTTATAATGTCTTTATGCAAGAACGGACCATGCCGGTTTTCTATCCATTATCTATCAGGTAGTTATCTGCATTCACCTCGCACCCCAAGATATGGCAAAATAGCCCCTGATTGGATAATTAGAATGAAAATAGCCTCTGATTGGATGATTAGAATGAGAACTGGGATTGAGAAGCGTATGTACTCCCACCTGTCTCTGTAAGGCATGTACACGTCCCTCGCTGGGTGAGCGGGACAGTCTCCTCTCTCGTGATTGGTCCTGGCTGCGCTCCTCAGAGTTGCAGCGTGACACGTCAGGAGACAGCAGGTGGCGTCGTTCCTTAGACCGCCCCCGCTCTTGAACACCCGCTTCTCTGTGGTTGATTTTGGGGCCTGAGAGTCGAGGTACTGTACATTTCAGTTAGTCAAAAAGAAATATGAAGGAAAGAAGACCACCTTCAGTTTAATCTGGATTTTATTATTTTGTCATCTGTGTTTAATCAAAGGTACCTAAATCCACCAGCAGCCCAGCTCGGTGTTGAATACAAAACAACCAAACTTCCCTCAAAATTCCCAGAACATTTTATTTTCCATTCCATGTTTAAATCCAAAATGGCTACCTCAGATCAGTATTTAAAAACAAAACATAACAAATGCTATCTCTTGGCGTAGGAACGCCATAAGATTTGAACCCCTTAAAGACATAAATCAAGAACACTGCGCCATTTTGGATGTGATTGACCAAAAAAAATTCATGACCACACCCTGACAAAGGCTTTTGTAATGTTTTTTTTTTTATTAATATAACGCTTTATTGATTGTTCTCCGAATAACTGAATTTCCATTAACCTTCCATGAAACCTTTTGCCCTTTGTACTTTCCATAGCTTTGCCTGTAAAACAGACACTTCAAATTCCATCACTCTCAGGTTTTCCCACAACTACAGAAGTCATGAATAAAGCAGCGTAACTGTGAATAGAAGTGGGACTACTGTATAAGTGTCCCAGTGTTGCAGTATGGGTAACTGACCTCTGTAGTTCCTCTGTCGTGGCCTGTATGTGCGGTCGGGGCTGATTCTCTCCAGAGAGTGTTCCTCTTGCCACAGGCCGTTCACACACTGGTCTCCAATGGTGGAGAAGGAGCGCTTCATCAGCTTACTGTCTGCTGTTGTCCCAGACTACGTACATACAACCAGATGAGCAAACACATGACCAACCATGCATGAGACCACACATGCATGTACGCACGCACGCGCAGGCACACACAGTCACACACACACACACACACACACACACACACACACACACACACACACACACACACACGTGCTGAGAGAACCATGTATATAATTGCTCAAATATAATTGCTGTCTAAATAAATCGTTGAAATTATAATTACGTGCATGTGTGGTTTTGTCAACTATGGTGCTGTCTCCTAAATAGCAAGCTTTGCTGGTCAAGTAGCTCACAAGCTTGTTAGCTCGCGAGCTAACGACTTTCTTCTTCCCCTTCGGTAAAAAGAACCGCATTGCATTGTGGTATACCGGCGAAAATGTAGGGTACATTCGCTGTTCACTAGAAATCTCTGTGCTTTGTGGATATTTTATAGTGGACTAAATAGTGAATCAAATTAACAGCTGAGAATTCGGGCACTCTTAAAAAAAATGGTGACACACTAAATAGTCCACTATTTCTGTCATTAGGGACCGATTCCGAACAGGGCTATTGAGTGAGTGTCCTGACTTTGCCATCCCCTGCCCCCTGCGGGGCCTGCTGGCACAGTGCTGTGGGAAAAAGTTAATTACAAAGTATTTACGTGTGCATCAACAGCCAGTCTGGGCATGGAGGATGCTCTGATAGACGCTGTCCGCTGAGGCGATCTCACCACTGTGCCGTCCTGCCTGGCCTGCTGCCTCACTCGGCTGTACTCCACTACCTCTGGCACCTATGCAAATAATACAGAGTTTCATTCACTTCAAACTGGGGACTTTCCAGCCACAAGCCCACTCTAACTTTCAGGCTGAGATACTGATAAATCACAAGGAGGACAATGGGCAACCTTGGATCTTGGAAGTGAGTAAATTAATCGTCTGACTTATTATGAGGATGCTCTGATGATGGTACTGTATAATAACCGAACGTTTAGTAATAAATACAGTGTATTGTCAAGAGTTTTTGCGTTGAGTTCTTTTATCACTCAACTGAGAATATTCTCTCTCTAGCAGCAAAAGCAAAAAATAATGCAAGACTACACTATTCATACTGCTAGCAAACACAATGCCAAGTGCTCATGTCTGAGCCAGAAAATTGCTAGCATCATGATTGGCTGTTGGTGAGTCATGTTGAACAAAATTTCAGTTTCAGCCAACTTGGGAAACAAGATGACAGAGGCTAAATTAAATAAAAATAACACAATACCGTATTTACATTTAAGTTTGCATGAAATTAACTCGCATTACTTTTACTTCCTGGAAAACCCCCACAATCTTAAGTCCCACCCAGAGACGTATATATAGTAGAGTCGCGAGTCGCGACATCTCTATTCACTCCAATGGATTAGTTTTTTACCTTTTGCGAGGATTAAGCAGTGCTGTCGAGTTGCAGCAGAATGGACCATGTGATGTACTTTTGAAAGGGTCAGACGTTTAAAGAATCAAATTGTATATTATCAGCTTTATTTTATGCATTCAAACGTAGCGCGAGCCCCCTTCCTGGCTACTCCCCCGCTACATGAGACACGCATTTTGGACTTCTGTTGGTGCCACTCTGTCATCTATATTACTCTGGTCCCACCCAACATCTTGTTTCAACAGGAAATACATCAAAGCAAGAAGTAGAGATGACATTGCATGGGGTCTTCAATGGAATTCTGATGACCAGTTTCACAAGTTGTTGACCACGTTCTTTTTTTTAAATCAAGTTTTTTTTTTACCAGAGGCACTAGTGAAGCGAACAGGACACATACCCCTAACCTGGCTTCCAATTGTGCCTGTATGGATTGGACGCCCGAACAAGCCAGAGGTAACTCGAACGGGCGACCCTCGTGTTGGTAGGCAGGGGATCTACCGCTGCGGCTGTCCTACCCAGACACCCCATATTCTTGTTTTGTTGAGACCAGCTCATTACCAGTGTGTGTAGGTGGTGGTGTTGGTGTGGCTGGTAGTAGTGGTGGTGGTAGGGCAGGTGGTAGTCGTCCTCCTCCCCATCTTTCTCCGCCATGGAGTGAGCCAGTGGCTGCAGGAACATGTCCTGGGGGGAGATGGGGCTCAGGGCCACAAAGCCACCTCTGGTGAGGGGAGGGGAAACACAGAGAGACACACTCAGACACAGTGTTGGGCAGTAATCTAGTTGGTAATATTATTACTGTAATATATTACTTCCCCCAGCAACGACTAATGGAAGGGATTACAATTTCCAAAACAGTAATAATATTACAGTTACTAGTCCAAGTAAATTCAAGTTACTACATTGCTTTCTCCAGTGCTGGAGATAGGTCTGGCTATGCGAGCCAATTGCAGAACGCGATTCGTTTTTTGTCTTACAGTAGGTAGGTAAATAAATCAAAAATATGCAGTTTGGCTGATTGTTGACTCCTCCTGTAAGGTTAATTATTGTTCCAATCAAGTGGATTCAGTTCTAAAAGGAGCTGGCTAAACAGGTTGTGTGCCACTTTTTCAGAAGAGGGGGGGGGGGGAGGGGGGGCAAAAGTAATGGTAAAGTAACTAGTAATGTAACTAATTACCAAGTAATAAGTAAAGTAATTGTTTTACTTTGTAAAGGAGTAATACGTCATGGGTAACTTATTACATTTCCTGAGTAACTTGCCCAACACTGCCGGACATGAAACGCACGCACGCACGCACGCACGCACGCACGCACGCACACACACACACACACACACACACACACACACACACACACACACACACACACACACACACACACACACACACACACACACACACACACACACACACACACACACACACACACCATTGTGTACAGGACACATTGGGAATAGCAGAGTGAGTGTCCGGAATCCATTAAGTGAAAACAACAACATTCACATTAAAAAACCACAAGCCAGTATGAAGAGATACTAAGAGTTGTTGGTTTACAGAGCAGATCCGGCACTATGTGTGAGGAACGGCAGGGCTTTGGCACTGCACAGGATCTCCTGAGGCAGAGAGGAGGCGTCCATACGCTGGAACATAGGAGCATGTTTCTGTTGGGAGGAAAAGGCACATAAGACAGAGATGAGAAATTAAGATGAGCTATAAACCACCATTCATTGCAATGAATAAAGTCAAGTGAAAACTGTTCATAATGCAGTTCAGAAAAGAACATGCTTTCCAAAGCATCCAATTTAAAACAATGGTTAAGCAAGCAAAAAGAGAATGCAAAAGGAGCTAATAAAAATCCGGAGCTGCACAGTACCTGTTCCTCCAGTTGCTGTCGCAGCTTCTTGGCCTTGCTCTGTTTGTAGTAATCCATGATCATCATGGCGGCATAGATCTTTCCTATGGTCATGTCACTGGCTGGAAGGGAGAGAGCAGAGAGAATTTTCTGCAGCAGAAATGGTCCATACACTGAGTCTGAGCCTCTGGTGGTACTTAATGTGGATCCATGAACACATGAAACAAAATTAAATCTAATTTTACTACTACTTTGACTACTCCTACTCCTACTAATAATACTGCTCTAAATCATTTGAAACCCTCCAGATATGAAGGAATGCTGTTTAGTGGGAGGAGTAATGCTTATGTCACCTTTGTGGAGGGGAACCAGTACGTCCAGCATCTTCTGAGAGAGGTGAGGCCAGATGACACTGATCTCCTTCTGCAGGTCAATGTCCATCTGACCTCGGTCCTCTCCTCCTGGAAATACGCACGCAGGCACGCACGCACGCACGCGCGCGCACACACACACACACACACACACACACACACACACACACACACACACACACACACAGGCATGTGTGATTTAACTTAATTTCTTTGAGGAAATTTACAAATGTCAACGCCTGTCTGGAGTTGTTCTCTCACCTCTGGCTATTTTGACCTCCAGAGCGGTCCTGATGAGGGCCATGAGGGTGGAGGTGAAGTGGACGGTCATCCCTTCATCCACAGGCATGTTCATCAGAACCAGCCTCTGATGGCAGGCGGGAGAGGAGAGACGGTCAGTCACAATCCAGCGCACCAAACAACAAACAAACCAAACTAAACTAAAGATACACGGTAGCAGTGTTCAAAATTATACCATAAACTGACATAGCTGTTTTTGCAAAATAGCTGATCTATAAATTCTGTGATTGGTTACAGTAGGTTCAATTAACTACAGATTCAGTATACAGACTGGAGCCTATGTGTAGTCTTTATTTGGTTTGGCAAAACAAAAAGAGACTCACACAGCACACTGTGCAGTAAGAGAATAGCATTCATCTGCAATGGAACATGCATGCAGGCTAGAAGACTCATACACACAAACAGTCACACCCACACACACACACACACACACACACACACACACACACACACACACACACACACACACACACACGCACGCGTTACACAGACTCACACAGACACACAGAGAGACACACACACACACACACACACACACACACACACACACACGTTACACAGACACACACAGATGAAACACCGTGCTGAGGCAAGAGGCACATGCAGACAGGTATATGTAAGAAAAAACAAAGAAGGAAGAATGAAAGACATGTAAACATTTGACAGCAAACGTCCGCCGATAACAAGTTTGAGCCTTTAGATGTTTAACAACTTGCTCATTAAGAAGACCTTTTGACTGGCTTAGAAAAATAAACTCCACCAAGCCTCTTTCATCAAAGCAACAAACAGATAATGATGTCTTACTCTGCCAAGCTGCAAAGCGATACCAAAACAGGCAGCAAATGATTACTATAGCACTCATCCGCTGCCAATGGAAAAAACACTGGAACATAAAGCTGTTTAAACAACAAATGCTCCATCATGTAATTAAACAGAGAAAATGCCTGTAGGTATCCAATGTATGACACACAAAATGGGGTTTCACAGTGCTCCCTGTGGATTAAAATATGAAGGCAGTGCCTGTCAATCTCCAGTGTTTAGTCTACCTTATATGCCACCTTGGAGGGGCATTTCTTGCCGAGGCCTAGAGGTGGCGACATGTTGGTCAACATCTCATACATGTCATTGTAATGGATACGACCACTGGGGGCGCCAGGTAGCCATGGAGATGAGGACAAGAAGGGGGATGAGGAAGAGGAGAAGGAGGGGGGGGGGGGGGGTGGGTGATGAGGGAGAGAGTGAATAACAGCGGAGGAGTCAAGGAATGCATTCCCAATGGAATGGAGGAGGAAGAGAACACAGGAGAGGAATAAGGGTAAAAGTAAGGGACAAAAAACATGGAGGAGATAAAAGAGAACATATTATTCCATGTCATCAGACAGAAGGAGAGAGTCAATAAAGAAAAGGACACAGGCTGTATTCTTTCTATGCTGCCGACAGGGCATAGAAATCTGGGAAGGGAGAAACAACCTTGGACAGGATGAGCAAAGGAATGACCGCCTCATTGGATCTGGTGCCAATACCGAATACTTACCAAGTAGATATTCTAAGTGTTTGTGTGTGCAGTGTTGGGGAAACTACTTTAAAACTGTAGCTTACCAAACTACTATCCTCCCCCTATCTTTGCAGGGAGAGTCTGGCAAGCGAGACTACCAAACTACTAGCCTAGGTAAACCCAGCCCCCACGTGATCTGCTCTCATTGTTCCTAGTGACTGAGAGCAGGTCTGAGAGCAGGTCACGTGGGGGATGGGTTTACCTAGGCTACCAAACTACTAGCTACTTCCCCCCTCCCCCCCCCCAACTACGGTACATCCATCTACATCACTGGAAATGATCACAATCTGAGTGTGGAATCCCTGTTACACAGAGGTAAGAGGTAAGTGTAGGTGTGTTTGATTTAGGCACTAGGGCAGCAGGCCAATCCTCATGCAGGCAGCCCCGGGGATGTGTTTTAAGGAGAGGATAGCGAGCAAGTGTTGAGGTGGAATCAGGAAAATTATACCTTTCTAGGGAAATTAATAGTATTCGATCGCAGACATCTTGGTCGCAAACCACAGGTGATTTTAATCCAATAGCAGGAGATTGTTAATAAATGACAACCGTGGTCAATGAGATGTGGCATTGCGACATATTGAATGAAAACAAAACAAAACAACAAAACATCATGAAAATACTACGGACATGTAGTTTGTAATTAAACTGCATGACCCAACGTAAGTTCATTAAAAAGTTACTGAGATTTGAATGTAGTTAAACTACCACCCAACTACTGCAAATAAGCTAGTAATTGAACTACATGTAATTAACGACTCCCCAGCACTGTGTGTGCGCGTGTGTGTGTGTATGTATGTATGTATGTATGTGCGTGTGTCTAGAGTATGCTGAATGCCTGATTTAAGCCAGATCCAATGGGTAGAAAGAGACAGGCTTCCCCCGAAACGCTACACCAAGAGCTTCAAAAGCGGACTTCAAACATTTTTAAAGTGGTTTGATAAAATAAATCTTATGCATGTTCACTACTGATGTAGTAGGGATGTCCTGTGCCTTAGTACCCTGAGACTGGAGCATGGTCATTCTTTGAACCAGGCAGAGCTGAGTAACCCCCCCCAACCCCTTCAAGGTCAGGCAGGGTCGTGAGAGTTGGTGAAGGGAAGGAAAGGAGGGATAGGAAGGAAGGATCCCACGAGGAAGAGGGGATTTTGTTTGACGTGGGGGAAGCAAACCTTGCATGCCACCCTGTGGGGGCAGTTCTTCCCAAAGCCCAGGGGAGGTGAGATAGTGCGTACAACTTTGTACATCTCCTTATAGTGGATCCTACCACTGGAAAGAACATACATGCGTTTAGTTGTGGGTAATTACAGATGTATAGTCCACAACAAGGAAGAGGCAAAACAGGATGCATCCTCTGGAGTATAAAACAAACAAACAAAACATACAGTAAACACTGAAAAGAATCGTTTTAGGACTTAACGGCAGCATTAAAACAAAACAATATGTAACAATATGTAACAAAACACTCTCATGTACTCTTACAGTATGTACATGACTCGTGCATTCATCACGTCATGAAACAATAGCGTAAATTACGAGACATTGTAATTTACAAAGCAAAATACATAGCTGGTTTTCTTCAGGAAATACTTCTGGTATGAATTTTGCTTCATAAATTACGTCTCATAATTTTACATTCTTATTTCATAACGTGGTGAATGCATGAGTAACAACAACATGTACATCAGAGTGTTGGAATGTGCATTTGGTGACTTAAAGGATAATTTTGTTTTTTTCCCCTAACCTGGACACTGTACACTGTATGTGTCTAATAAACTCATCGTGACAATGGTTTTCCAAATTGGTCGAGTACTCACTGAGATAACCTTGTTTACAGCTGGAGCAATGTGCTCAAACAACTACACAGTGTAACCCAGTCGGGCAATTGCGCACCGCATCGTCAATACACGTTTGCTAATAAAACTGCTTGTTTTGCCGGCTGGGAGGCTTAAACTGTCAATAGTGTCTGGCAACATGGAAATGACTATATATATATTTAGCTGATTGATGGATAGTTTCCCATTCGGTCCCTCTGTTTTGGCCGCTTCCTCCAGTTCACTTTTGGGACATGGAAGAATTGTCTCCAGCACAGCGCTGTTGTGTTGATGAGAGAGGGGAAATCCTGCGTGGTGACACAGCGCGAGCTTCGCTGTCTTACTGGTTGCACCTCTGTCTGCTCCTCTCTTGTCTCCTCGCCTGCTCGCATGGAGACGACTCTATACACGAATATTATTCTCATGGCGTTTAATGTCGGACAGAGAAAATGGGCGTACGAGCAGGCGAGGAGAGAGAGGAGCAGTTTTCAGTTTTGATGAAGAGTTGGATGTAATATAGCGACTGAGAGACACTAACCAGGCGGCGCGGTCATACTCCCCCCAGATCCGGACAAACTCATCCAGGTGGTGGGGCCCCAGGATAGACGAGTCTCTAGTCAGATACTCAAAGTTATCCATGATCACAGCCACAAACAGGTTCAGCATCTGGAGAGCAGACAGACAGCAGAGGAAAGAGAAGCATCAGCTGAGTGGAGACCCATGTGTATGAAGGTAGAACATTTCCCTTCAACAGTTAGAGACCTTTAATGTAAAAAGACTTGTACAAGGCATAAAAATGCATGTGGTTACAAGTTAGAGGTATCGTCATCAGGAGTTATACTAGTAGTTAGTTACATGTTAGTTTGCCTGACTTACCAGGAAGGAGCTGAAGAAGATGAATGAGACAAAGTAGAAATAGGCAAATTCTGTGCCACAGCTCCCCTCGTGGTTGGATGTGGGTGTTTGTGGAATAGACGTGTCCGTCTCACACTGCTGTCCCCCCAGACACGACAGCATGATCTCCTGCCACGACTCCCCGGTGGCGCTCCTGGACACATTCATCACACAACACAGTCATCACACAACACAGTCATCAGACAACACAGTCAGCACACAACACAGTCATCAGACAACACAGTCATCACACAACACAGTCATCAGACAACACAGTCATCAGACAACACAGTCATCAGACAACACGCTCATCAGACAACACAGTCAGCACACAACACAGTCATTGATTTGGACCCGAGCCATCCAGGTCACGTCTACTCTCAATTGTGCCATCTGGAAAGCGCTATTTATCTTTTTGCTGCAAAGCATCAGGACTCACACCCCCCTCCTCACAGACACCCCCCCCTTCCTCCTCACAGACACCCCCCCCCCCTTCCTCCTCACAGACACCCCCCCCCCTCCCTCCTCACAGATACACCACCCACCTCACAGACAGTTTTTACCCTCTGGTGCACAGAATTATCAGCAGTGGCCATGTGTTCTGTCTCACACACACACACACACACGCACACACACACAAAGTGTGTCTGGTTGTGTTTTGTTGGTCTTTTGAAGCCCTCAAGGTATATGCAATAATCATTGTTGTATTGTCTTCATTATCCATTTAATGCAGATTAAATATTACCCAGAACGTCATACCTACTTGCATGATTTTTTAAGGGCAGAGAGCCAGGACACACGCTTTTCATTGAAATGAAGTGTACAGAGTACAGACTGTACTTTTTTCTATCCACATGACAATAAACCTGAACCTGAACTGAGAGAAATACTGTAAGCACACTGTCAACACTTAGCGCTTCACAGAAGAAGAAATCGATCGAGGATACCGAATGACCACTAGGGTACTTACCTTCTCTCTGCCACCTAGCAGCATCATTCAAAGTGCATTAAAGAATGCTGTTATTTAGCTGGAATCAATTGTGGTTTGGATCATTGCCAGATCTCAATTGAACTGAGATGAAAAGGCAGTGGCGACAATAGAAGGTTCAAGCTAAGTGGCCACTGGATCAAGCACAGTAATGAGTGGCCAAGTGTTTCAGATTGGACCAAGACTGTCTATGACCCTGTCTAACAGCGTTGGGTGGGCGTCCGGGTAGTGTAGCGGTAGATTCCCTGCCTTCGCGCCCCCGTGTTGCCTCCGGCTTGGTCGGGCGTCCATACAGGCACGATTGGCTGTGTCTGCGGGTGGGAAGCCGGATTGAGGGCATGTGTCCTGGTCGCTGCACTAGCACCTCCCTTGGTCGGTCGGGGGGCCTGGTCGGGGCGGAAGGGAACTGGTGGGAATAGCGCGATCTTCCCACGTGCTACGTCCTGCCGGTGAAGCTCCCCGCTGTCAGGTGAAAAGAAGCGGCTGGCAACTGCGCATGTGTCGGAGGAAGCATAGTGCTAGTCTACGGCTCTTCCCAGATCAACAGAGGGGGTGGAGCAGGGACCGGGGCTGCAGGGGGGAAATTGGCCAAGTACAATTGGGGAGAAAATGGGGGGGAAATCAGGAAAAAAAACAGCAAACAACAAAAAACAGCATTGGGTATTGAATAAACATATACAAGTCCCAAACTACATGAAGAATGAGACTGCAGATCCCAGCGTGTCCTACCTGAACCAAGCTACATGAAGAATGAGACTGCAGATACCAGTGTGTCCTACCTGAACAGCAGCATCAGGGCACCAAGGAAGGTCTTGAAGTTGTTGTGCTGGTTAATGTGAGTCTTCCCATCCAGCTTAATGTTCCCAAACACCTGAGTCATACAAACAAATGAGACAAGGTCAAAAAGTGTCAAACATTTCCACCAAAACACACAGACAGGCAGATAGTCACACACTTGCCGCTGTCTGGTGAAAATGTCCTAACTTAACATGTTTGAACTTCTTTCATGTTTCAACTGAAGGATAATATCTCTACAGGATGACAACAGTCTACAACCCTTGGGCTGATGAAATCCATTCAAAATCAATCAGATCAACACAAAAACTCATGGTGGTCAAGCAAAAGACAAGGCCTTTTTCTTAGTTCCTGAAAAGACTATATTTGGGAGATGCAAGGTTTCTACCAGACAGCAGTAAAAATACATATACAATACATAATAAAAAGCATGTGGGTTGCAAAATTGTTTGTATGTTGTCCTATAATAGCTCAGTAGGAGCATTAACACCATCACTGTGGAGCGTTTGAGTCCCCTTGGGGCCACTTGTGCTCAAAATAAATCTTCTCATGGTGCAGTGTGAGGCACTTCGGATAAAAATGGCCACCAAATGGTAATGCGTTAAAGAGGTGTCTGGAGAGAGAGACGTGGACTGAACACGCATCTGTCTGTGCATGCGCCTCCTGACCTGCATGCCAATGATGGCGTAGATGAAGAAGAGCATGGCGATGAGCAGACAGACGTAGGGCAGGGCCTTGAAGGACTGGACGAAGGTCCACAGAAGAATCCGGATGGTGTAACCCTGCCTCAGCAGCTTGATCAGACGAGCCGCACGGAACAGCTTCAGGAAGCTCATGTTGAACGTCTCTCCCAGTGTTGAAGACTGGCAGAGGAGAGAAAAGAGAGATGTTTACTTGTAGTAGATACTAGGATAATCACAGCCTCGTAAAACTTTACAACCACAAACTAGAGACGTAGGACATTCGGGGGATGTATGGCTTTCCAAGGTATATTGACAATAAAGGGGTTTCTGAGCAATTTCCAGAACAGCCACCCAATTGCAGGAAAAACAAAAAACAAACTCCGCCCATGGGGCCAGTTCTATTGAAGTGAATGGGGTGGGCAGGGAAAGTCCCACTATAAACCATATGTGTTGTTTTACCTTTCATTGAAAAATACTTCCACCGAATTAAAAACACATTACGTGATGTTGACTGATGTTCTTGATCTATGCGTGTGTTAGTTCTCCTTATTATCGGTCTCCAAACAGATCATGGCTCTGTCCAGCAGTTGCATAGCTCAACTCGAGTGCTGTGCAGACAAGAGGACAATAGGGCATTAGTTTTGCAGTAGCCAGACATAAATAGATTAGATATCTACATCTGGTGCACACCTCCTGAAAAACGACCACGCCCCTAAGACCAAAACAAAATGCGCGACAGACATATGAATTGACCAACCACAGCCGGTGTGACGCAACTCATGGGGCGATACATTTTGATTGAACGATGCACCGATGTACGCAGCCCAGCCAATCAGATTTCGCCAGGGGATTTCTCCTTGCAAAATCCCGAAATGCAGATTTGTTTTCTGCACACACTCTAGTACACACACTTTCATTCATACTTGTTCATGCTTTTCATATTACCTGCAAGTCTACCACTATCTCAGTGATGCTGCCCAACACAGTGATGAAGTCGAAAATGTTCCACGTGTCTCGAAAGTAGTTCTGTAGAAATAGGGAAGAGATGCTATGAGTCATATACAAAGACACGCCTGCATTTTGTGATGTTGAGTTTGCGTGGACACTGTGTTCGGCTCTTTTCCTCTCACCAGAAAGCCAAAGGCCATGATCTTGAGGACACACTCGATGGAGAAGAGAACAGTGAAGGCTGTGTTCAGGTGCTTCAGCACAGCCTCATACGCTGGCGACGCCGAGTAATACTGAAAACACAAATGCGGTACAGGTAAAAGATATATAATTATTCAAATCATCTGTTTTAGGAATAAAGGATACAACTGCGGGTCTGGCTAGCTGGCCTAACAGCAGCTAAGAAAATAATAATATTTTGCTTTAACGTCACTTTGGCAGGCCCCACACTCTGCAGAGACAGCAATGGTTACTTACTTTTTTGGTACATGGAACAGTCTGTTACACAGATGCATGGTGCAAAAATAATAATGTACGCTGAATCTTGCAGGAAGTGTAGAGAGCACCCCTGCGGGTGACCTAACGGTGCCGAAATGTTGAATTAGGTAATCAGGGCTGATTAGTCGCCAAAAACACTCAAGTGACTTGAGTGTTTTTTTGTGTGCAACTGAATTCATAACCTTGTTTCAAAGACTCATGAGACATCTTTTAAACAGCTAAAAATAGCATAAAATGGGACCTTTAAATGAACAACAAAAATGTGATCACAAAAAAGGATAAAATGTGTAATATATTCCCCGACTGATTCACTGTACATCAACCCACCTCATGACAGCGGCGCTCTGATCCACACACCTGAACCCTGGTGAGCTGCAGGTTGATGGAAGATTCCTTCAGACCCATAAATAGTGCCTTCCTCTCTGAACCTCTCATCTGGGGCACTATAAAAGGAGCCATTCCTCCGGGGGCGGCAGCCACAGTTAATGAGGTCATGCTAAATAGCAGCCCCTGGACATTATAGATCAATATTTAATCCAGGCTGAGTCACCCTGCGCCTGTCTGTCTGTCTGAACAACCATCACAGCCCAGGAAAAGGCCAGGTCTGGGAATAAATAGCGGTGAGAGGGAAGGGGGGGGGTGGGGGCACCCTGAAAAATATTAGCAACCAGCGTCTAGACTAGAGGAGAGATCAGTAGAGCCAGATGCAAACATCACAGGCCGTGGAAGTGCTGCTGCCCAACTCAAAAGGATGTGTCAGTTTCTACACGTCCATGTTTGTAGTTAGGCACGACCCATCTCATGGTTACTTTAAAAGCAACGTGTTAACAGTCGCACGCCCGTAACAGTGTGTGTTGCTGTTAAACTGTGAAAGTATCATTGCTGAGTTGGGTTTTCCCTAATACAGTAACAAACATGGGTGTGCAGAAAGTGACACCATTTGATCATGCACACGTCATTTTGAAGAGTGATGGCAGAGGGAGAAAGAGGAGATGTAGACTAGATATTAATTTGGTTAAACTTGTTCACCCATCCATCTCTGCTCCTCCCTACGGCTGTGCAACAGTCTCTGACGCAGGGGACGACTGTCGCCAAGAGACTCATTCTGAAGGAGTGGAAGTCCCCCTCTCCACCTTCTTTTCAGCTGTGGCTGACGGACATGGTCTCGGTCATACGTATGGAGAGACTCAGGTTCCTGAGGACCAACTCACTTAAGAAATTCTCAACTATCTGGGCCTCGTTTCTGGCCTACCTGGACGAGGTTAACTTAAAAGCGACCAGTACCTCGCTCAGCTGACTTCTCATGGACCCCCTTGCGTGGGATCCCACGTGCATCTCCTACAAGCACATGATAAGCACCTTACGTGGCTGGTAGCACCACGCTGTAACATTGGAATGTTGATGACATATGTATGCTTTTTCTCTTTTTCTTGTGTCTGAGCCTGTTTTTGTTTTTCATGTTTTGAAAATTGCTAAATCAAATATTGAAAAAAAAAAGTTCACCCATCATCATCCTCACCTTCATCATCAGTACAATGGTGTTGAGTGCGATCATGGCCAGGACGGTGTACTCAAAGGAGGGTGACACCACAAAATGCCACAGACGGTACTGGAAAGTGTGTCGGTTCTGGGGCATGTAGCGGGTCAGGGGCTTGGCACCGATGGTAAAGTCTATGCATGCCCGCTGAGAACAGAGGGAACAGGAGAGAGACAAGAAAGAGAGAGAGAGAGAGAGAGAGGGAGGGAGGGAGGCAGGCGGGAATGAAAAAGTCAACAACACGGCATGGCAGTCAAACAATTTCTTTAAGACAAGATTGTCTGTTTTTCTGTCCCTCTTTGCTTGTAAATCTACAGGGAGAAAGCTATGTTTTTTTTACAGGGCCGTTTATTTATTCTCAAAGAGAGTCTGAGGTATGGGTCATTATAAGTATAATTCCCTTGTTATGTGTGAGGGAGATCTCAGGGGTTTTCTTGTCTTGACCAGGAGTTCCCATATGACAAGTCTCTAACGCCATCGGCTGTCAGGGGGAGAAGAGCATCGTAAAGAGTGTGTTACATTCCACCTAGCGGACCTGATCACCAGCTAGCACCTACGCTGAAGCCTCTCCAGCTCTCTTGTGGCTCCCTGCCAACACCTCTAAAGTTGAATAGAATGCTGGTGTTTCACTTCGACTGAGAGCCATATGTAAAAGAGATAGAGAGAGAGAGAGAGAGAGAGAGAGAGCTTTGCCGTGCCTCCGTGTCCCTCCTCACCTCATTCTTCTCCAGGGTGCACTCCTCCATCATCTTATCTCCCTGCTCCTGGAAGGTGATGATGATGAGAGCCACGAAGATGTTGACGAAGAAGAAAGGGAAGACAACAAAGTAGATGACGTAGAAGATGGACATCTCCATTCTGTTGCCACGGCTCGGACCTCTGTCCTCCTCTGTCACATCGACAGAGTGCTGCAGGACCCTGGAAGAGCAGACACAATAATGACAACATCGTCAACAACAATATTAATAATAATAATAATAATAACGATATAAACCCAAGTAATTATCAATTTGAAAATGCATAGCATGTGTTTTAATCCATCAAGGCATAGCTAGATAGAGGGGAAGGCAGACAGCTGAACAGACTGCTTTGGGTTTTTAAATAGCTTTATTGAAAATTATTCAGGTACAATCTGTGTTATCAGGGCTGGCACAGATTATTCATCTGTGTTATCAGGGCTGGCACAGATTATTCAGGGCTGGCACAGATTATTCAGGGCTGGCACAGATTATTCATCTGTGTTATCAGGGCTGGCACAGATTATTCATCTGTGTTATCAGGGCTGGCACAGATTATTCATCTGTGTTATCAGGGCTGGCACAGATTATTCATCTGTGTTATCAGGGCTGGCACAGATTATTCATCTGTGTTATCAGGGCTGGCACAGATTATTCATCTGTGTTATCAAGGCTGGCACAGATTATTCATCTGTGTTATCAGGGCTGGCACAGATTATTCAGGGCTGGCACAGATTATTCAGGGCTGGCACAGATTATTCATCTGTGTTATCAGGGCTGGCACAGATTATTCAGGGCTGGCACAGATTATTCAGGGCTGGCACAGATTATTCATCTGTGTTATCAGGGCTGGCACAGATTATTCATCTGTGTTATCAGGGCTGGCACAGATTATTCATCTGTGTTATCAGGGCTGGCACAGATTATTCATCTGTGTTATCAGGGCTGGCACAGATTATTCATCTGTGTTATCAGGGCTGGCACAGGTTATTCATCTGTGTTATCAGGACTGGCACAGATTATTCAGGGCTGGCACAGATTATTCATCTGTGTTATCAGGGCTGGCACAGATTATTCATCTGTGTTATCAGGGCTGGCACAGATTATTCAGGGCTGGCACAGATTATTCATCTGTGTTATCAGGGCTGGCACAGATTATTCAGGGCTGGCACAGATTATTCATCTGTGTTATCAGGGCTGGCACAGATTATTCATCTGTGTTATCAGGGCTGGCACAGATTATTCATCTGTGTTATCAGGGCTGGCACAGATTATTCATGTGTGTTATCAGGGCTGGCACAGATTATTCAGGGATTTGGATTTTGGGATTCCACTGAGGTTGGGTTCTCAAATACCAGTTTGGTATTTGGTCACGGCAATTGTTTTTAAAATTGTCCATAGCACAAATCGATTCACTATAGTTGAATAATAGATCCTTGTAGGCATTTTCAGTGAAGTATTGGTGTGACCTTATTATGAGATAATGAAAGGCAAAATCTGCGCTAAATGAATCACATCGATAACATTTCCCTCACCTCAAAGGTCAGATTTTATCATTACCAAGGAACCAGAGAGGCAGCTGTTCAAAGGTCAATTCAGAAACAGTAATGATGCCAGACATGCATGGAGGCTCTGAGAAGATCTCCCTATCCAGCATGACGGACTAGCACTGATCCACTGGTCGATGTGGACTAGCACTGATCTACTGGTCCATGTGGACTAGCACTGATCCACTGGTCCATGTGGACTAGCACTGATCCACTGGTCGATGTGGACTAGCACTGATCCACTGGTCCATGTGGACTAGCACTGATCTACTGGTCCATGTGGACTAGCACTGATCTACTGGTCCATGTGGACTAGCACTGATCTACTGGTCCATGTGGACTAGCACTGATCCACTGGTCCATGTGGACTAGCACTGATCCACTGGTCGATGTGGACTAGCACTGATCCACTGGTCCATGTGGACTAGCACTGATCTACTGGTCCATGTGGACTAGCACTGATCCACTGGTCCATGTGGACTAGCACTGATCTACTGGTCCATGTGGACTAGCACTGATCTACTGGTCCATGTGGACTAGCACTGATCCACTGGTCCATGTGGACTAGCACTGAGCCACTGGCCCAGGTCGCACTCACTGTGGCCATCCCTCTCCAGTGGAAACAGTGAAGAGAGTGAGCAGCGCCCAGATGACGTTGTCGTAGTGGAACTCGTGTCTCTTCCAGTCTCTTGGCTTCACCTCCTTCTTCCCCCCCTTCGCATAGTCGATGTAGTTACCCCTAGAGGAGGAACAGGAGAACCACAAGGATGCATCAGAAAACATTAAAGAAATGCTATGAGTGATACAATGCAATAGTATTACTTATTAGTATACTATTTAAAGCATGTTTAACAAGTTTATAGTCTAGTTTTAGGACGAGGAGCCACAGAACAAATGCGCTGAAAACAAACGAATGAAGGTTGTTTATTTCTTATTATTGTTATTGTATTTGGTTTTGTGAATGGATTCGTTTGGTCGATGACGATGCTTCCGTGTTCTACTTCCGCGTTGCGGGTTATTCTCTTCGTCGGTGTCGTTGGCTCTTTGATAGTTTGTCATTCCCAGGTGCAGCTTGTTGGTGATTGCTTTGACGTAGCGGCTGCTGATTGGAGCGCAGCCACATCTGTCTTCCTACAAGAGTCACGTGATGTCAAGATGACGTCAGAGTAGTACTGGAGTGTGAGACCGGAGTACTCTCTCAGCCGCACCACACCGTTTTTTCCTTCTGTTATTTCACGCATTTGTGTTTCTGTAAGGTAATTTAAAGGTAACTATAATTAAATAAAGGTAATTAAAAGGTAACTGTATAATTGTGCTGCATCTGTGATCTTTTTTATTTATTTATTTATTTATTTCGGTCATGGGAAATTAAAACATTTCATAAAATAAAACGAAAAAGTACAAACAAGCAGCACAAGGCTGATAGACCGAAAAGGTGTAGGCTGAAGCTATAGCTTATAGCGCCTACCCTTCTTACTTAAACAAGCTATACAACAGAAAAATGATTAACGAATAATCAATTATAAACAAAAACAGAGACAATAATTCTCAAATTCAAATAATTACACAATTGACAATTACACTGCATATACATTGCATTACCCGAATATGCACATATACCGGTACACATATATATATATACATATATATACATAGGATATCTTAATAATTATTATCATTATAATCATTATTATAACCACAATAATCACTTTCATAATTATATTTCATTACAATATACAATACAATACAATATATACAATATACAACCGTCCAGAAATTAATATACACCATACACAGATTATATATAACTCAATATTGTTACTATAACTCTTCCTCCCTATACCTCATAATAATGCATTTTTTATATTTCTTTTTGAACTGGATCACACTTGAACATTGCTGTAGCTCCACATCCATACCGTTCCATAGCTTTACTCCACATACTGAGATACAGTATGATTTTAATGTCGTCCGAGCTCTTTGGGTTTTTAAATTTAACTCCCTCCTGAGGCAATAACCCCCCTCTCTATCAGAGAACATCGCCTGGATATTTCCAGGAAGTTGATTATTCCTGGCTTTATACATTATAATCGCAGTTTTATATTCTATAATTTCCATTAATTTTAAAAGATTTGAATCTAGAAAAAGTATGTTAGTATGATCACGATATCCAGCATAGTTTATTATCCTTATAGCTCTTTTTTGAAGGATGGTTATTGCATGAAGTGAAGTTTTATAGGTATTTCCCCAAATCTCTGAGCAATAATTTAAGTATGGTAAGACCAGGGAACAGTAGAGCATGCGGAGTGATTTCATGTCTAAAACCTGCTTTGCTTTGCTCAAAACTGAAATACTTCTAGATAGTTTACTATGTATATATTTAATATGTGATTTCCAGTTAATTTTATCATCTATTATCACCCCAAGAAATTTGTTTTCAAACACTCTTTCAATATCAACACCATCTATCTGTATATTTACTTGATTATCTATTTTATAATTACTAAATATCATAAATTTGGTCTTAGCTAAATTTAATGACAATTTATTTATATCAAACCACCTTTTTAATTTATACAATTCACAAGTGACCTGGTCCAATAGCTCCTGTAAATTTGCTCCAGAACAAAAAATATTTGTATCATCTGCAAATACCACCATTTTCAATATTTTAGATACCTCACACATATCATTTATATACAAAATGAACAGTTTAGGACCCAATACTGACCCCTGGGGGACTCCACAAGCAATGTTCAAGCATGATGATACAGACTCCCCCAACTTCACAAATTGTTTCCTGCTACTCAAATAACTTCTCACCCATTGTAATACTATTCCCCTAATCCCATATCTCTCCATTTTATTAATTAATATGTCATGATTAATAGTATCAAACGCTTTCCTAAGATCTATAAATATTCCAGCTACATACTTGTGTTCATCTATAGAATTTGTGATTCCCTCAACTGATTCCATTAATGCCATCACTGTTGATCTATTTGCTCTAAATCCATATTGGCTATCATTGAGTAGACTGTGCTTTTCAATAAATTTGTCTAATCTACTATTGAATAGTTTTTCTAAAATTTTGGAGAATTGTGGAAGTAAAGAAACAGGTCTATAATTTGTGAAGTTGTGTTTGTCCCCAGATTTAAACAATGGTATGACTTTGGCTATTTTCATATTGCTCGGAAATTTACCAGTTTGGAATGATAAGTTACAGATGTATGTAAGTGGTTTAGAAATCCCTCCAATTACCCTTTTGACTAATTTCATGTCAATATCATTACAGTCAGTGGACGTTTTATTATTACATTTATCAACAATTTCTATAATTTCCCTCTCCTCCACTGCTGTAAGAAACATTGAACATGAATTCATTCCAATGATGTTCTGGTTGCATTCCTTAGATGTCACAGGATCGGAAATATTTTTAGCCAAGTTTGGCCCCACATTTACAAAGAAATCATTAAAACTATTAACAACATCCTCCATATTATAATTATTAATATCCTTATCAATAAAATATTGAGGATAATTTGTATTTCCTGAATCATTTCTAATAATACCATTTAATATATTCCATATTCCTTTAATATTATTTTTACTGTTATCTAATAATTTACTATAATAATCCTTCCTACATCTCCTCATTATATTTGTTAGTTTATTTTTATATTTTTTATATTTATTTTCTGCTTCATTCGTTCTTTGTTTAATAAATTCTCTGTACAAGGTATTTTTCTTTTTACATGCATTTTGCAGTCCCTTAGTGATCCATGGTTGGTCCGTATCTTTATGTTTTCTATTATATTGTTTTAGTGGACAATTCTTATCATATAAAAATTTGAATATCCCCAAGAATTTATCATATGCACCATCAATATCATTTTCTATATATAAAGACTCCCAGTCTTGGGTTAATAAATCATAATTTAGTGCATTTATGGCTTCCTCTGTCCTTACTCTTCTGTATTGGAATTTGGAGTCTGTCCGATTTCTCTTGCAATTACAGTCATAAACAGTAAAAACAGGTAGATGATCACTGATTTCCTTAATCAATAATCCGCTCATTGTTTTATTATCTACATCATTAGTAAATATATTGTCAATTAATGTAGCACTATGGGTTGTAATTCTGCTGGGTCTGGTGATGTTTGGATGTAGACTCATGCTATACATGGTGTTAATAAATTCCTCAGTCATTCTGTGATTGTTAAATTTCAGAAGATCAATATTAGTATCGCCACAAATAAAAAGTACTTTTTGATTATTTAATGTAAACATTTCTTGTATCCAGTCATTAAAAACCTCTATACTAGTATCTGGTGCTCTATATATACAACTAATTAACACATTTTTACTATTTTCCATACAGATTTCAATTGTTAAGCATTCTACTAAGTTATCAATAACAGTTGTCATATTTTCTAACACCTTATAATTCAAATTACTATCCACATACACCGCTACTCCACCCCCACCCTTATTATTTCGGTTTATATAGTTAAATTCATAGCCAGCCAACTCAAAATCCACTCCATTGACATCATTGATCCAGGTCTCAGATATGACAATAATGTTGAATGGATGCGTAAACCGACGTAAGTATTCCTTGATGTTTTTAAAGTTGGCATACATGCTTCTGCTATTGAAGTGGATTATTGATAATTTTCCATCAGCCTTGATGGTCTGGTTGTACTGTTCATCCGTGTAATAGTAGCAATTATCATTGATATTGGAAAAGAAATGATTGTCCGGGTCTATATCATTTTCAATGTCCAGTGATTTATGATCCGTGTATTCACATGATTTCAATTCCAGATTGTCACAATCCATAATCAATTGCTTTAGCTTTGTATTTTCTCCTGAAGTAGATGAATGAGTGTGTGTCATGATTAAATGTTTGTTAAGTCACATCGATGTGGATTACCTTACAGTCCCGACCATTGCTCTCACTGATGTTTGTCCAACTCCTCGATGCTTCGTATGTACAATACTCTGGCCTCCTCCGGTGCTCCGTTTAGTTTGATAAATACTTTGCAGTTTGTGGTCCATGTAGATTGGATTTTCTTCTCTTTCCTCATGAAGCGTGCTTTCCTGGCGATGTCAGCGTTGCGTTTGGTGAGATGCTCATTGAGGTAGACGTTTGAACCCTTCAGTTTTCTTCCCTGTTTCAACAGTGCGGTTTTACGTTTTCGATTTACGAATCTCATGATGACGGCAGTTGATTTGTCCTTATCATTTCTCCGCGGCAGAGTGTGGCAGGCCTCAATGTCGTTGCAATCCAACTCGATTCCCTTTGTTCGAAGGAATGTGGCTACCTGTTGCTCCACAGTGATAGCATCCAACTCGCTCGGCCCTTCTCCATTGTTGGTCCCCGCCACCGCCTTGGCATACGATCTAGGTTTGATTTGGATCCCGGTAACAATAACGTCATTCATGCGGGTATATTGTTCCAAGTCTGAAACTCTATCCTCCAGGTAAACAATTCGCTTGTCCTTCTCCGCATTCTGTATCTTTAGCTGCTTAACCTCCAGCACAAGGTCCAGGATGGATTTCTGCTGTTCTCTAATAGCAGAAACCTCGGTCGTTAAGAAGTCAAGTGCCCTCTTAATTTCCTCACCCTCCTCGGCAGTGAGATTCTTTTTTGCTGGCATCTTTAGATCCTTCTTCTTTCGTTTGATTCTGTTGTTTTAGCCTTGTTTTCGGTTTGTAATGACAGCGGTCCTCACGGCGCCGCCATCTTCATTACCGTCAAAATGACGAATGTACAATCAGATGATCGAGACGCCACTCGCTGTGTAGGGAACAGCAGTACTCGCCGCAAGGTAACTTAAGGTAACAGCTAACTGGGGCGGCGGGCCTGCTGGGCCAGGTTCCTGTTTGTTTAGATAGAGTGTTCTCGGTCACCTATTTACCTTCCTACTTCTTTATTTTAATTTTAAAATAAAATCTACATTTTTGTATTTTGAACAGACTTCCGTCTGGTTTTATGTTGCTTCCCAAACCCCTAGACTTGGGGCGTAACAAAGGAACAGAAAGAAGTAAATCATTAAGTAAGAAGGAAGAAAAAAAGAAAGGCAGAATAAACTTCATAGGCTCCTTCATTTTAGACCAACCATCCAACCATTGAATCAACCAATCAACAGGGAAGGAAGGAAAGAATCAAGGAAGGAGAACCACTCACCAACTATCCAGCCAGCCAATGAACCAATGAATCAATGAATCAATGACCAATCAAATGGATAAACTGATAAGAGAGGCAGACGAGCGACTGAACACTCACTGGCAGTCCTTCTCTGTATCCTTGGACCCGTCGGTGCAGTAGAAGAACTTCCCCTTGAACAGCTGCACGGCAATGACGGCGAATATGAACATGAAGAGCTTATAGACTATCAGGATGTTGAAGACGTTTTTCAAAGAAGTCACCACACAGTCAAACACCGCCTGCGGGAGAGGAGAGGAGAAGAGAGGAGGGGAGGAGAGAGGAAGGAGAGGGACAGACAACATAAAAACTAATGGGATAAGATCAGAGGTTCAGACACTTTAGGGACAACTGACCAAGGGACACCTGGGGGACTCGGGTCACATGACTTGGACTCCAATTAGAATTTTAATTGCTTGACTTTGACTTGTACTTTGACAACTTGAAAAGGTCTCTTAAGCCTTGATACGATCTAAGTGTTTGTCTAAAGACTTGGACTGAAAGAATTAAATTTGCTCCAGCAGAAAACTTAAATTTAAATTCTGCTTTCTAACCCTTGTATGGAATGTTTGAATTGATCGAAGTTCAAACTCATGATAGAAATCTAACTCATGATGCTCTTACCAAGGTTTTCTCCTGTTAAAACCATATTGAGTTGAAAATACACACACACACACATAATTAAGAGTGTGAGACTGTAATTTTACACAGGCTGAAATTGGATAGTTTCATAAGGGGAAGATTGGGAATAACAAGATGTGTGTAGTGCAGCAAATCCTAATTAACTCTGAACTGAAAAGTCTGTACACTTTGCAAATGTACACTTTCCTTTTGGATTAACTTTTCCCTCAGCATCTCCCTCTCTCCACACACACACACACACACACACACACACACACACACACACACACACACACACACACACACACACACACACCATGGACTCTTGATTTGTTCTGACTTGACTTGGCGTTCTACATTTAGCACTGACACTTCACAATAATGAGATGGACTTAACTTGCAGACTTGAGACTGACTTGGGACATGCTCATTAAGGACATGCTCTGCAATCCAGTCACAATTATCATGGGAAAAGACAAAACATTCAAACGCATTATATTCCCTGTGTGCAGCACACTATCTGTAAAAATGAAATGCATGTGTGCAGGGGGGAAAAAAGGATTCTTCCTGATAGTTATTCATTAAGTGATGTTCACGTTCAGCGGCTGTGAAATGTCTGCTATTCAATCAACTTCATATAAATCTTAATTTCCAATCCCGGTGAACGGAGAGCGATGTGTCGTGCGCTCCGTCACGTCCAGCTCTGACTGTACGCTATCAGTCACTCTCCAATGATGACCACCTGTTATCACACTCCCTCCTCCCCCCTCCCCCTCCTTTCTCATTTCCTGCCTTCACTTCCTCTCCTCTTCTCCTGATTCTACCTCTCCTCTCCATAGTCTCCATTACTGTATGTGTTGTTTTCTCTGCATTCTCTCAAATATTTTCACGTGGTATCCAGATGTGAGCAGCACATGTATGAATATTTTAGCAGGTGCGCTCTGGTTTACTCGAGTCAAATCACGTCTTTTCTCTCCTCTCCTGTGGAATGAAAGGTGGGACGTCTCTCTCTCTCTGTGCGTGTCCAAGCCTTATCACACAAAAACAACATAAATATATGTCTGCAGGCACATATACACACAATACGCACACACACACACACCTCTAATGTGATTTTAGGCAATTAATACAAATGAACCGTGGACTGCAATGGTCAAACGTGTGAATGATAAGGGGGGGTCATGAAAAGAGTGACTTGCACTCTATACTGTCGTTAAATAGTTAAATGCCAAATACACAGATCAAGGCTTGAAATCTACTATATCTCTTTATTTATTCGCCATAATGTTAACAGAAAAAAACATCATTAGCACACGGGGAAAACACGAGCAGGATAGTTTTGAGACAAAGACAGAGCATCTCTGACCTTGAGTTTGGGAAGTCTCTTGATGGTCTTGAGCGGTCTGAGGACTCGCAACACTCTGAGAGATTTGATGGTTTTAATGTCTCGTCCTTTGTTGTTTCTGTACAGGAAGAGAGACAGTGTGAGCCTCATACACACACAATGCACAATGCTTACAATATATTGTATTTTGTGACACCTTGGCCCACCTTATTCTTTTATTGCTATGTTTCATCTGACATGTTATACTGATGTCACCAGTGTTGGAAAAAGTACTAGAATGTCCTACTCAAGTAGAAGTTTAGTTACTTTGCTGATATTTTACTGACGTAGAAGTAAATGTAGCCTACTGCTTAAAAATCTACGAGTCTAGTAGAGTAAAACTTACCGAGTTAGGTTTGATAACAGAGAATGTTGTTACATGTTATCTTTATCACGCAATTCTAAAAGGACAGGCGTAACAGAGTTCAAACTAGATTATTTTAATTGGAAATTTTTTGAAATGACAAAATAAAGTGCAAAAATAAATCCAAATGATTTTACTTACTTTACTGACTGACTGTTCACTGTGAATTGCTCCACAATTTGTCAATTTATGACAGTTGTGTTGCTTAATCTGTACTCTGTAATGACTGTGATTTCAGTAAAAACGTACTTCAGTAAAACTAGAATTAGGCCAACTGATTTTACAGTAGTTTTAAGGACACACAACAAGTTACTCAATTATAGTGATGTCAGTTAATGGAATTAGTAACTTTGGATGTTCCATTCTGAATGTACTGTAGTATTATGTTTAATGATGGAATTACTAAGAAGAGAGGTAGACTTGTTTAACTTTTACCCCATCACATTGCTGTCGGTCATTCCCACAGCGGCATCATCCACAGAAGAAGAGAAACAGGAGAGAGAGGGACATGCATGTCAACAGCTATAATGGCAGAAACAAAATGGAAGAGACTGTTGCCACGAGCATGAATAGAAAAACTCAGTAAGTGTACAATCAAACATGAAGCCAAAGTCGGGGTGTCGGGTGACTGAAAAAGGTGTGAGAGACCTATTTACAACGTGAAAGTTAACCACAATTTGACTTACAGTACAGTACAATTGATATCCAGACATTTTTTTTAAATGTTTTTACACATATGATTGGTTCATTATTTGAAATGTGTCACGTGACTGACGTGAGGGCGAAGGCCATCAAGGCCCCGATCACGACGATGAAGTCCAGGATGTTCCACAGGTCTCGGAAGTAGGAGCCGTCATGGAGGATCAGGCCCTGGTTGATCATCTGAGGACGACACACTCAATTTGCTTTCAATTTGCTCAACTTGGAATGGAAACGGCTACATAATGTTTAATGCTTGACTATTTATTGCCAGAGATTTCATTCATATTAGGATAGGTGAAGCTTTGGAAGAAACCAGTACAGCTGCACCATTAATTACACTAATAATAATTGATTGCATTTATATAGCGCTTTTCAAGGCACCCAAAGCGCTTCACATATCGGAGTGGGGGTGGGGGGGGAGACGCACCATTACATCTTTACATGCCATCAATCATCTGGGTAGTAACTCATCTCATCTTCATCACTGCTCCATTCTCACACAGTAACTCACCTTGATAATCATTTCAAAGGTGAAGACTCCAGTGAACACGTAATCGAAATACCGCAGAACCTGAAAAAATCAGGGAGTGTGAGACAGAGCGAAGGTGAGATAACACAGATAATGGAGATGCCTTCTTCACCAAAGAGGTCCTCCTTTTTTTACTAGTTGCATCGGTTTCATGACCTGAAGGGTTTTGTGTCTCAGCGGGTGGGTTAGTATGACAGAATCCCCTCAGCTAAGGGTAATACAACACAGTACGATTAGCCTCATTTCACCAATAAGCAACATCATTGCTTCTAAGACCACATTTGCCACAATTACCAACCAATTTAATTCCCCCTCCCATCAACTCACAGCAGGAGTCTTTTTGTATTAGGGAAATGTTTTTTTCTTCTTCTTGCTTAGTGTAGCCGCAGAGAACTACAAGACCCAAGGCACAAATACATAGTGATTGAAATCTGATCTCGGGACTTAACAGATTGACACAGGAGATAATTAAATCATTAAAACAGCAGGGATATTCTGGATGCTATTAACTCATCAATGTTACAGCTGGGCCTCTGACACTGACAGATTAACGCTATGATGTATACTGTACATGTGCGCACACACGCACGCACGCACACACACACACACACACACACACACACACACACACACACACGAATGCACACATACGCACACAGCAGAGATGCTCACAAGTCATTTTTTGCAAGTCCAAGCCAAGTCTCAATTCTTGATGAGCTCAAGTCCAAGTCAAGTCTCAAGTCTTTGAGGGGCAAGTCCAAGTCAAGTCTCTTTTGAATGAGCGTTCCAACTTCTATCATCTGCTGCATGCCCTCTGGTCTGCTTAGAACACTGCATAGCTAAAATGAAGGAATTCAAAGAATTATCCTCACTCCTTTATCTATTAGAATACAGCATCAGCATTAATTAGATGACATTAGTAAACATTTCCTCAATGTTAATGCATCAAACAAATGGAAATAAAAAATAAAGATTGTTCACAAGTGCCAAACCTCAAGTCCAAGTCAAGTCTCAAATCTTTGAGGATGAGTCTTAAGTCAAGTCTCAAGTCACTGTGTGTGTGACTTAAGTGTGACTCAAGTCCAAGTCTTAAGTCCAAGTGCCCATCTCTCGCACGCAGACACACACACCCACACACGCACACACGCACACACCTACCTTGTTCCAGTCAGAGGAGGTGGCTACAGGGTCTTCAGCAGCCAGCGCTATGCTACTAGCAGCTATGACCAGCAGGATGGACATCTCAAAGTACCTGAGGTTCACCACGTAGTGACACGCTCGACGCAACCTGAGCGAGATGAGAGGAGTGGAGAGGAGAGGAGAGGAGAGGAGAGGAGAGGAGAGGAGAGGAGAGGAGAGGAGAGGAGAGGAGAGGAGAGGAGAGGAGAGGAGAGGAGAGGAGAGGAGAGGAGGGGGACATAATTAAGAGTGTGAGACTGTAATTTTACACAGGCTGAAATTGGATAGTTTCATAAGGGGAAGGTTGGGAATAACAAGATGTGTGTAGTGCAGCAAATCCTAATTAACTCTGAACTGAAAAGTCTGTACACTTTGCAAATGTACACTTTCCTTTTGGATTAACTTTTCCCTCAGCATCTCCCTCTCTCCACACACACACACACACACACACACACACACACACACACACACACACACACACACACACACACACACACACACACACACACACACACACACACACACACACACACACACACACACACACACACACACACACACACACACACACACACATACATCATGGCCATGCTCATGGTCCCCATGCATGGCTTCAATAAATACATTCCATGCCGTAATATGTTCTACTTTAGCACCATGCATATGGGCCACTGACATCTCCATGACAGCCAAGTCCACAGCTGAAGATGCCCATTGCTCAAAAGGCAGAGTATGAGGATGAGCTATATGCATTGCAATGCACTTTTCATCCCACCAGTGGATGTTGAACGGTTTAATACAGAGCTCCTTTGCAGGCAAATCTACATCTCTGTTCATCCAGAGAAAGTGACAAAACTCCTTAATTATCATTTTTGCATTTATAAATGCATATACACTCTTTATTACTTATTCCCATTTTTGACAAGAATATTATTTGTTTTGTTTAGGACTGGTTCTTGACTTAATCTCGACCCCTTTCGGAATTGGACTTGACTCAAACTCGAGTCGACCTGGCTGTGTACTCGATGCGATAACGGTTAGAATTGACTGCAGCCCTGGTAGCAACTTACGGGTTGTCAGGTTTGAAGATGAACATGCTGTCTGGGGTCACAGTGTCAACAGACTTGGTCTCCTCTGCCTCCTCCTTCTCTGGCTTACAGGCTTCTGGGTCCTTACTATTGACTGAAGGAGGACAGGAGAAACTCATCTATGATCATTCAACCTTTAGTGATACCAACAGTGCCAAACTGCTATGGAGCAAAAGAGGCTCTACTGTACCGGTGATAGTGGACAGCTCCATGGACGACTGCACATTGGGCACCTCTATGATCACACTGGAGCTGAACTGAGACTTGTCCTGGTCCAGACACAATGCAGTGCTATGGTCCATCTCTGCATCTCCCTTATTGCACTCTAGGCCACCAGGGGGCGAGGTCTGCTGTAGAGCGCACGGGGCTGACTGCTGAGGAGGCTCTTCCTGCTTCTGGGTGTCTGGTGGGTCAGCTTCCCCTCCCTGGCTCTGGTTACTCTGTCTGTAGATTCAGAGAGAAAGACTTGACTAGGTAGATATACTGTAAAGAGAGAGTGACATACTCTGTGTTGTGTGTTGATATTGATATTGATGGTAATAAACCAACAAACTGAGGACAATACAGTAAGAGAAAGCCCATGACCACAAGCAGGTAACTGTCTACTGGGAGGGAGGAACTTCAGAGGGTGACAAGTCGGGTTTGTGCTTATAGACTTTCTATTAAACAGATGTTTAACACACGTAAGTAAAAAATACTGGCTAACAATATTGTCCATTACTATAGATGAGCAGATCTGTCTCACCTGCTCTCTTCAGGTTGGCAGGTCTCTCCCTCATTCTTTCCTGCTCCTCCTGCCTTATCCTCTGCTTCTCCTGGATCTCTCCTCCTCTCCCTGCTGATGGAGCGGCTAGCCGAGCGGCTTCCATCCCCCGGAGACGACCCCTGACTCCTCGCCCCGGTTTGAGGGTCACGGCGAGGCGGTGCCCTCCTGCCCCTGACGCGCCCGTGACCTCCTGCCTCAGGGGTCAGAGTGTCGCCGTTATCCGCCGGCCGGAACTTCTTCACCGCCCTGTGTCGCCGCTCACCGTGCAGCCTGGGGCTCCGGCGCTCACTCAGGGAGTTGTGACTCTGATGAATGGCCAGCTTTCCACTCGCAGAGACGGGCTCTGATTCAGGAGGGTCGGGCAGTGGCATGTCAATGGGATCCAGGGACTCCGGCACTGCCATCGGGGGCACTGCCATCGGGGGCTCAGGTACACCACCAGACAGGGCGACATCCAGATCCAAGGGGACGGAGGGACCTGCAGCCTGGGTCTTGGCTGGGGAGGCCAGGGGGTCTTCCAGGTGCTTCAGGCTGCCTGAAGGAGTGTGCTGGGTGGGCTTGCGGTTCTGTGACAGCTGGTTTGGTTCTACAGGCTGGGCCGGGCCCGGAGCAGGGGCGGGGGAGGAGCCAGGAGGCCCCTCCTTCTCCTCGCTGGGGGTGCTGAACAGGATCTCTCGGCTGGACATCTGGCGCTGTCTCCGCAGCTGGCTGGTCCTCTGCTCCCACACTGACATGGTCATCCTTCTTCTCCTCTCCCTCCTGGACATGAAAGAGTTAGAGGAGTTGAGAGGCGGGGGTGGGAAGCTCTCCCTGATGCTGCCCTGGGCCTCCTCCAGGGAGTAGGAGTAGGCAGGCCGGCCGCGGTGGATGGCTCTTTTCCTGTACAGGTAGGGCCGCCTCCTCCGGCTGCCACGGCTGGGGAGAGAAAGAGAAGACACAATGTCAGTGTATTGTAGCAGCCAGAGGCAATTTAGTTATTATATGCAGTGCCAAGTGTAGTACACCATAAAGTTAGCATTAGTTAAGGTTGTTAGCACTTGATTTGAGATATTTTCTTTTTAGCCTGTATTATTATTATTTATTCATCTAAATCTGGAGAAACTTTTATTTGCATTCTGGGTATTCACCTAAAGGCTAATATTTTTCATAATAACATCCGCAAATCTGATGGACTCACATTGCTACATTCCTGCTTCCCTTTTTGTTTTATGAGATGTAAAATAGTAAACAAGACATTCGTATGGAGAAATGAGTATTACACAGCAAGAGCTTTGCTCTGGCGTTCAAGCGCTTCGTAGATAACAAGCAATTTCATTTCAACATGAAGCAATTTACTGGATCAATGAAGAAGATGCTATGTCATAAATTAACCAAAGCAGGAGGAGTTGTCGTGTGGCTATAATCAAAGAAGTGAAAGATGCAGAAAGAAAACAGTGGCGTAGATACGAAAATGCAGACTCGACAAAGACTTGAGAGCTTGGAGGTACAGGAAAGAGCATGAACAGAATATTATACGAGAAGATGCGTCTAGAACATTGACCCATTTAAGAAAATCAGGCAGGCATTTTGTGAGAGATTCAGAGAGCTGAACAGACAGCGTTACTTACTGGTGCGTGAACTCTTGTGTGGTCCGTGTTATCAATGAGCGATTGGTTGAAAACAAGACATTAGTGCTGTTGTGAGCAGAGACAAAACAGGCCAGGAGACACACAGCAAAACCCAGCGACTACCCTCTTCTACACAGAGAGTCACTTCCTTTAAAATCACGCAAGACAGCTTTGTGCATGCGTTCAATGCAATCCATGTACTGTTCCCGATTTGTTATTCATTGATTAGTATAAATTAAGCAAGGTTACAACTGCTACACAGAAGACTTTCCATTCCAAACATATTTAATTGCTACATCATCTAATCTGTTTGTTTGGGAATGTTTTCCATGTTTCTTTCTAAATGTTTGATCATAATGAACTGGTCATTTTGGAGGCTAAATATTGACTGGACGCTTGATGCTTTGGTGTGTGTCTCCATCGGAGCCGAGCGGCACATTGACAAACAAGATGGTCGCAGTATTAGAACAGTCTGAACAACATTCATAAACGTCAACAGTAAGCGGCACACTGATAAAGAAGACACCTCAGGTAGATTGAGATGTTAGATAGTCAGAGCTACAGTATGGCAACAGGTATAAAACACAGAGAGATGGGCTTCATCAGCAAACAACAGTTAAGGGAGGACAGCAAGTCGGAGACCCTTTCAACAAAAACAATCACATTGGGATGCATCTCTGAGCACCGGTGCCACCTCAGAGGACATTAGCATTCTTTCAGTTCATGCTGGTAGAGAGCTGAATGAGGAAATGCGTGTGTGCTGAGCTCGAAGATATTCAGAGAGTTCAGAACGCTCAAGAGCATTTTGGGTGAAGGATTAAACTCTCTGCGCAGAGGAAGAAAAACTATACGCACTGAAAACATGATCCAAAGCGTTTCAGTCCAACATCAATCACCTGCAAATCATTCTCAGTGAGTTTTTCTTCCTGTGATCATCATGCTGGCCGGATGCATGCGTTCACCCTGTTCCACTGAGCAAACACCCTCATGCAAGTTTCTCCAAGGTCAGCAGAGGCAGCTGCTGCAGAGGCTTCACTGCTGGCATCAGAGATGAGACCATAAACCCTGAAAGTTCACACTGTCCTCTCTGAATACAGATGCTGCTGGTCCAGGTGACCCTGTGGCCTTCCACTCTTCTCTATGGCGTCTCTAAGGCACAATACTAATTGTCTTTCTCTTCAGTTCTATCTTGAAAGTTTTATCGAAGCGGTAAGAAATCTACCTCGGAGGCACTTTCAATTGTCATCTCGTCATATGCAGGGCTATCATGTCATGGAACTGTCTTGTCTTCCAAGCAATATCCGTTCAATCAATCAAAGCCATGTTTTAAAAGGAAACTCAGATCCCACCTACTGTACACTCACACACACTATCCTGAGGTTTATCACCTCTCTTTTCATCCACTTTCTATTGTTTGTTTTGGAGAGTACAAAGAAATGTGATGACTATATATACTATAAATTTTGGGTCCATTGGCTACCTAGAGGGCTAGCTGACCATGCTATCTTGTTTTGTCTTGGTTTTACATTGGCTTTTTATTAATTTTTTCCCTCTTTTTATTTAATTTTCTTTTATTCTTATTTGTTAATGTGTTTTTTTTGTTAGTGTTTTTATTTCATTGCTTGTCTGTCTGGTAATGCGTATTTTTGTCTTGGACCCCAGGAAGACTAGCTGTCGTCTAGGCGCCAGCTAATGGAGATCCTTATAATAAACAAATAAACAAATATCATCATGGCTTCCACATGCCCATGCAGTAAACTGCTCTGTTTTCAATACACAGCGTGCATATATAGGCAGCAGCCTCCACTCCTCTGCATGCACATGCACCTCCACCACCTACAACACTGTGCAGCCATTCCCTGAGGCAGATTCTGTAACCGGGCATTGATTAAATTAAGTGCGTAAAAGTCACATTTATAAATCTCTAACATTTTATGGGGAACTTAAAAGCCTCTCAGACACTTTGCTATGCTTCCTTATACTCTGTCCTGTCAACACGATCCTCCCAGAGAAGGAAGAGTCTTCGCTAAGAACCAAACTACATTACTGTAATGGGTACACCATATTCATTTGGACACTAAGTAACCCTGTCGCTATAGCGACGATATAAACAACGCCCTACCCTCTGGTGAAACCAGTAAGCCTGCCAGTAACCATGGAGACATGGACTTCAATTTAGAGCAAATAGAGCAGCTAGGAGACAAGATAGACCTGTCAGTAAAGACGTATCAATACCAGTTAGTCTGCGTCAAATTCCCTATTCTCTCAATAGGACTTATTGACGTTAAAGCGCTGAAAGCCAGCACTTAACGTTACACATTCTTGTTAGCAGCACAGCTTGAAGCTGTGACCCTTAGCCTCCATCTTATAGCCGTTGGGTATGCCGGGTGAAACTACTGCACCGCATGATAGACTCCCAACTTGCTGGAGGCTACAGTGACTCCTGCCGAGTGTTAGTGCCGTCGGTTAGTCCTATTCCCCGGGGGAAGGAGGGAGGGAGAGGAGGAGAGAGACAGAGGGAGGAGAGGAAGAGGTCAGGCAGGGGGAGTGGCTGCACACAGCACTTACTCTGAAGACATAAAGGAGGACATTGGTCCAACCTCCTTAGCCTTCTGGAGAGCATGCTTCTGGTTGAACGCTGCCTCTGCCTCCTCTTCATCCTGAGGAGAGGAGAGGAGAGGAGAGGAGAGGAGAGGAGAGGAGAGGAGAGGAGAGGAGAGGAGAGGAGAGGAGAGGAGAGGAGAGGAGAGGAGAGGAGAGGAGAATATGAATGAGAAGGAGAATGAGAATGAGAATGAGAATGAGATTGAGATTGAGATTGAAAATTTATGAATTTTAAAGTATTGAATTGAACAGAACTGATGAGTGCAGGATAGAGCAGAACCGGACACAACAGAATAGAAAACCTCAGGGAGAGTATCAAGAATAAAAGCTTTATATTGGAGGCAAGGTGACAAGGACGAGGTATAGAAAACCAGGCTTGTTCATTCAATGAAGTATTTATCTATTTAGTATTTAGGTTACCTTGGTGAGTTCTTGTGCATTAGCAAGGTTATCCACAGCAATGGCCAAGAAGACATTCAGCAGTGTGTCTGGTCACAACTGTGTTAAGGACACGGTCAAAGTGCTACCATCAATCCATCAATCCATCCATCCATCCATCCATCCATCCATCAATCAATACATTCATATAAATACATATATATTTAGGAATGTGCAATCTTCAGTTTCATTAGTAGTAAAAGTGTTAGGGTTAGTCAAGAATCCTAACCATATATATATATATATATATATATATATATATATATATATATATAATCACTTCTTGCTCTTCTTCAAAACAAAGCTTGATTTCTAACCATTTGAGCTTCTTTTACTGCTAATGAAACTGAAGATTGCACATTCCCAAAGTCCTAAAGTGGTTGAAAAATGTGCAATTAAAACAAATGAGGGTACCTCAACATGAAAGGGAGCACTCACTCAATTTAAGTTCCCTACTGAAAGCAAGCAATCAATACATGGCGTTATGGAATGAAAGCCTTGCTAGGTTTCCTCGTAGGGAGGAAGAAGGATACAGTTTCCAAACAGAGTGAGCACAATGAAGTAGATGGAGGACCACATGCCAGACCTGACTCCTCCTTGAGAGCGAATACCAGCATACATCACCTCATTCCAGTCCTCTCCTGTCAAGATCTGAGAAACACACACACACACACGCGCGCACGCGCGCACGCACACACACACACACACACACACACACACACACACACGCACACACACACACACACACACACACACACACACACACACACACACACAGACACACACACACACACACACACAGCCACAGACACACGTTTAAAAGTGCAACAATGTCATTTCAACATAATTACACATCCTTCATACTGTGGTTTTCTTCGCTGCAATAGAGTGCAGTAAAACTACAGTGAGACTGGTTCATTTCCAGACCTGAAAGACAGTCATGATGGCTGCAGGAAAGGTGTCGAAGTTTGTCGGCGTGTAGTCTTCAAAGGTGAACCTGAGAGAAAGACACGACACATATTATTATGGCACTTTAAAAAGCCGAGACAGAGCGAGGATTTGAGATGACTCTCTGTGGGAGAGAAATCAATCCTCCCCCTCTCCCACTGGCTGGCTGATGGAGTGGGAGTGCTTTTCTCTGTATTCTGGAGGCCATAGGGCCACGCGTGTCTACCTCGCCCAGCCTTTATTGAAGTGACAGCTTCTGGGAAACAGCCATGGACTCAGGGGAACAACAAGGAACAATAGCTGTGTGTGTGACAAAGACAGAATCTTAAATCTCGGGCGTCTCTCGGTCGTGAGCAAACATCTGCAGAGGACAGGCTTAACACAGGACAATCGATCTCCTCTTCAAATTGTGTGAGGAAGCGAGACAAGATGGGCCTAAAAGGAATGGGGCTCGGGAGGAGTTGACAAACATCGTTTGGAAATGAACGCAATGCTGTGTTCAATAAGGGGGGGATCTACTGAACCACAAAGTCTACTTTATGCTTTGTGGATGTGTTGTATGTATTAGAAGCAGATAGGAAATGTTGACCAAAGTGTGTGGGAGGGAGAACAGGTGCCTGTGTTTTCTGTCCAATTGATTTCACGTCTCTGTCTCTGCCCGGCTAGTTGCTAGCTTCACTCCATTTCGTTACGGACCAGCAAGCAGCCATGCACAGAGAGCAATTAAAAGAAAGATGTCTTCCCTGCTTGTACGGGACTTAAGCGCCACTGCGGCGGTATTCCACTCAGACACGGCCGTGCCTGAGTCTCTATTGCTACCTGCCACCGAAGAGCTGCATGCCGAGCAGTGCGAAGACAACGATGAAGAGGAAGAGGAGGAAGATGAGGGAGATGATGGACTTCATGGAATTCATCAGCGAGACGACCAGGTTTCTCAGTGACGCCCAGTACCTTGACAGACACAAAACGCCACATAAGCGCACGAGGAAAAAAGATGAACACAAAAGATAACTCTTGTGTTAATGTCCAAATATGTCAAAACGGTCTGTAAGGATAATGAGAAAATTACAGAGCTTACAAATAGGCTGCTTACAATTGTTGTTTCAGCGTTTTTAGGACAGAGTACGGTAGTTCTTTGTGAATAGTGGGGATTGGACAATATTATTTTATGATGCGATATATTGCATTTCTTTTTTCTGTTTTCCCCCCCATTTTCTCCCCAATTGTACTTGGCCAATTTCCCCCCCTACTGCCCCGGTCGCTGATCCACCCTCTGCCGATCTGGGGAGAGCCAGTAGACTAGCACCATGCTTCCTCTGACACATGCGCAGCTGACAGCCGCTTCTTTTCACAGTGGGGAGCTTCACCGGCAGGACGTAGCACGTGGTAGAATCACGCTATTCCCACCAGTTCCCTTCCGCCATGAACAGGCGCCCCGACCGACCAGAGGAGGCGCTAGTGCGATATATTGCAATTCAGTATAGCATCCCATCCCTGGTGAACAGTAGAAATACCAGTCTTAAGATGAAGACATAAGATAAAGTGAGATGACTGTGGCACTGACTTGGTGATCTTGAAGATCCTCAGCAGACGGAGGGCACGCAGGACACTGATGCCAAACGACGTGCCAGGCCTGAAGAAACCCCACAGCACCTCAAAGATGCTGCCCACGATGACCTAGAGACAGGTATAGGAAAACGACAGCAATGAGAACTCATAGCCACAGATGCATTGCCACCTGCACTTATGAGAGAGAGAGAGAGAATAAGACATATAGGAGAGAGAAGCAAAGCAGCAGAGACAGATATGGAGTGCCTAAGTCACACCCTCGGCATGGGACTTAAGGGATTCGGCATGGGACCTAAGGAATTTCATTCCACATTCATTTCCCCATGGAGATTTTGTAAAATCATTGGACAAACCAAGTGATTCAGCTATATTCAGAATCAGGAGAGACTAGGGATGTTCATTTTGAAAATTTTCCAAAATCGATAATCGGTGAGAATTAACGATCAATTATCGATTATCGATTTTATTAATACTTAATATTTTCAATTTTTTTTTTTTTTTTTTTTTAACAAAATGAATGCCTATGGCAGAAAATACGAAAGACAACGTGTTCTCCTCAATGAACTCTTTATTTCAATGTGTCTCCTCTCCAACACTGCTGTCCCCGGCGCATGCCGGTGTGAATTTCTCATGTTTAAAACAGTTTTGTTGGCACAAAGGCCCGTGCCCAGCCAGAAAACTAGAGACTATATGAAGCTCCACCTCACGTTAGTCGGCTGTGCAATGGAGTGGGGCGAGGAGGAACGAATTCCACCCAAACCTATTAAAAAAAAAAAAAAAAAAAAAAAAAAAAAAAAAATTAAATAATTAAAAAATCGATCCAAATGCCACAGGATCGATTCCAATCCTTAACGATCGATTATCGATTTTCGATAATTGATGAACATCCCTAGGAGAGACCATAGAAGAGGGGTTTTCAAAGTGGGAAGTGAGCCTCCAAGCACTTTCAGATGAGGCTCAGTGAATGGAAGTGGGGGGGGCGGGATTACGTTAGTTATTCAAATGAAATCTCAGAATAGCCTAAATGTGTGTGATTTTGGTAAAGAGATAGTTCAGAGATACAGCATTTTGAGGGAATTTGACAGTTTTTCCCACTTTCGCCAGAGTTTAATGCCTGAGACCTTTTTATCTATTTGGTCTTTGGTGTAGTCTGAAGTATGTTAAATAGTAATATCAAGCTATCATGATCCCATAGGCATCCAGGATTTGAGCGAGGGGGGGCTCCTTTTTCCAAACTTTGTCTTGGGGGAGGCCCGCAGTCTCAGACTTTGAAAACACCTGCCATAGAACATTTCACTCGGACCAAAAATGAAGAAAGAAAACAAAAAATAGGGAAATGAACGGGGAATGCACTTCCTCAGCTGCCATGGGCAATATTGTGATGGTGATCAGGCACTCTACAGAGGAAGGAACTGATGCTGCATCATTTCAGTACACATGTGCTTGTGCAAGAGGGAGAGAGATTACAGAGATAATGAAAGAGAGAATTAGAGGAGGAGAGCGAGTACTGACACTGCAGTCGAAGCAGTTGAAAGAGGAGTGGAAGTAGAGGCGCGGCCCCAGGCTGTACATCTTCAGGAACATCTCAGTCAGGAACAGAACCAGGAACAGGAACTCTGCATAGTCTGGAACAACAACAACAACGAGGCAAACGTCAAATACAAATACAAATTCTGTGGCTGAACCCCTTTTACACAATCCCACATCTCAGCCACCTTGGAGATCATTATTTAGGGCACCCGGGTAGCGCAACGGTAGATTCCCTGCCTATCAACACAAGGGCTGCAGGTTCGAGGCCCCGTGTTACCTCCGGCTTGGTCGGGCGTTCATACAGGCACAATTGGCCGTGTCTCTGGCTGCAATAGTGCCTCCTCTGGCCGGTCGGGGCTCCTGTTCGGGGGGAGGGGAACTGGGGGAAATAGCAGGATCTTTCCACGTGCTACGTCCTCCCGGTGAAACTCCTCACTGTCAGGTGAGAAGAAGCGGCTGGCGACTGCACAAGTATCCGAGGAAGCATGTGGTAGTAGGTACAATTCTCCCCAGAGGGGGTGCAGCAACGACCGGGACAGCAGGGGGAATTGGCTAAGTACAATTGGGGAGAAAACGCTGCGATAATCCGGAGCAATAAATCGATAAATAAACTTGATGGGAAAAATTACAATAACAACTTTCAGACCCGTGAGACAGCTTTTAGTAGCGAGAACAAAATGTGTATTACACTGTAACTGCCTGGACAGGGGACACATCCCCCGATATGGATGTAAGTAACCCCGCTTGCGGGCAGGACCTTGCTGAGATGAAATGAGGTGCGACTCACAGAGGAAGACAGACAGCCAGAAGGGCTGGTTGTGGTGAACGATGGCCACACACAGCGTGTTGAGAGCCACCAGGCTCAGCACGGTCCAGTAGAAAGTGTGCGTCTTCACCATACGGCGGATGGAGATACGCAGGAGGCGCTCCTTGCGGCGGAAATACGCCATGGGACCTCGCTTAGCACTCCTAATACTGGCTCTGGCTATGGGGAGGCATGGGGGGGTTTGGAGGGGTAAGGAATGAGAGAGGGATGGAGGGAGGGAGAGAGAGGGAGAGAGAAAGAGAGAGAGCAAATATATAATTTAAGTAAAAGTCCTTGCGTGTGCCCACTTCTTGAATCATGCTTGTAACAAAAATATACAAATATGAAACATGCATTCCCGAACCTGTAAACAACCACTGCTCATGGCTCAGCAGCATGGCTTCCTTATTGGATCCTTTTTATTTTTTTTATTTTTATTGATGTGCCCTCCAGTTTAGGTGCCCATATTTAAAGGCCTGTTCAGACACCCACTCACCCACAGAGGAGATGTCACCATATTGTTCCTCGCCTGACTGCCCTTGGTGCACCACATCCATCCCTCTTCTCTTGATGGTGGTGGCTCTCTTCAGCACTGTGAACAGAGGGAGTTGAAGAGAACGGTCCCAAAACATGCTGTTCAGATGATAGAACCTATCCATGCTGTGAGAGACTAGACGGGACATACTGTGAAGGCAGTGACACGGGGCAAGTTTTGGGGCAACATGATTGAGCAACACTGTTGCCAGGAAACTGATTTTTGACTCGATCTAACTTTCTTGCCTGCCTCAACATTGCCCAAAAATTGCATCAAATTGAATAGTATTAAGGTACCCATAGGTAGACACGAGCAGCAATATGCAAGGTTGGAATGATGATGCGATGATGAAAAGATAATGAAAGAGTAAATGGCAAGAGGAGATCACAGTAAGGATCATCTACATGACAAGCTGATGCCTGTGAAGTTGGAGCCGAAAGGGAAACTTGTGCTCATTAGTGCTGCAAAATGATCCTTTAATGTTGGTGTAATGATCCAAACAGTTTAATGCTGCTATTTGATGACATCATCTCAGTGATGGGAACTGGAACTCATGCTCAGAGGCGGCTTGACGAGCCATGCGTTTTGTTCTGATAGGAGCCATGTTTAAGAGCTGCCAGGGTCCAGACCGTGCACTGCAGAGAGCTGCCAGGGTCCAGACCGTGCAGCGCAGACATGCCAGGGTCCAGACCGTGCAGTGCAGACATGCCAGGGTCCAGACCATGCAGTGCAGACATGCCAGGGTCCAGACCATGCAGTGCAGACATGCCAGGGTCCAGACCGTGCAGTGCAGACATGCCAGGGTCCAGACCATGCAGTGCAGACATGCCAGGGTCCAGACCATGCAGTGCAGACATGCCAGGGTCCAGACCATGCAGTGCAGACATGCCAGGGTCCAGACCATGCAGTGCAAACATGCCAGGGTCCAGACTGTGCAGTGCAGAGAGCTACCAGGGTCCAGACCGTGCAGTGCAGACATGCCAGGGTCCAGACCGTGCACTGCAGAGAGCTGCCAGGGTCCAGACCATGCAGTGCAGACATGCCTTAGTAAGTATGGGGAGCATGTTGTGAACTCTCAGCACTCTTAGCACTTTGAGATTTGTTGCAAATGAAGTGCACTACAAATAAATGTATTATTATTATTATTATTAGCATTATCACTGAAGAGTTAAAGGGATGTGTCTATGATTACCTTTCATTCACCCCCCAACCCACTACCTTGTGATTTGACAAAGTATTTGCGGTAAATATTTGCCTTTTTGTTTGAATAAGCCACTGATCAAACACGCAGGCAGACACACAGACGCAGAAAAATACTGCTGCCATTTCACACACAGGAGCGTTCGCTAAAGACAGGAAGGAACACTAAGTCCTGTCAACAAAAAACGCAACTACACAACCACATACACACACAATCACACAAATACACACACACACACACACACACACACACACACACACACACACACACACACACACACACACACACACACACACACACACACACACACACACACACACACACACACACACACACACACACACACACACACACACACACACACACACACACGCACGCACGCTGGTGGCTTTTCAGACCAGTGGTTGCTAAGGCAACAGCAGTGCACCACCTCTCTTTTTAATCAAAGCTATTAGAGCTTGCATCTATTTCCATCTCAACAGCTGGACCTACTATCTGCTTTTACTACAGAGCTGTGTTAAACAGCTGGACCTACTATCTGCTTTTACTACAGAGCTGTGTTAAACAGCTGGACCTACTATCTGTTTTTACTAGAGAGCTGTGTTAAACAGCTGGACCTACTATCTGTTTTTACTAGAGAGCTGTGTTAAACAGCTGGACCTACTATCTGCTTTTACTACAGAGCTGTGTTAAACAGCTGGACCTACTATCTGCTTTTACTACAGAGCTGTGTTAAACAGCTGGACCTACTATCTGCTTTTACTTCAGAGCTGTGTTAAACAGCTGGCCCTACTAATCTGCTTTTACTACAGAGCTGTGTTAAACAGCTGGACCTACTATCTGCTTTTACTACAGAGCTGTGTTAAACAGCTGGACCTACTATCTGCTTTTACTACAGAGCTGTGTTAAACAGCTGGCCCTACTACTATCTGCTTTTACTACAGAGCTGTTATTTCACACAAAGGCCCACATTTATTTTCCCTGGAGACGAGAGGTCAGAGTCATTCTGCTTCAACTGACAAAAACATATTGGTTGTTGAATTGTTGAATAAGGACTTGTCCTTTTTCTATGTTATTCACCTTAGGTAGCCCCGGCCACTTGACCCATTGTGTCACGACTTCCTGTTCAAAACGCCGGCTGTTTTACCTGCTCAAACTAGTCTAACTCACCTGGTCAAACCTAGTTTGACTCACATAGGAGTCAGACTAGGTTTATGAGTCACAGGAAGTGTAAACACAATCTGAACTTCCAATTGTGTTTACACTTCGTGTTAGTCTCTCATGCCAGGTCTCTTCTACATAAGGTGAATAGCATTAATTTGTGTGCGTGTGTGCATTTGTTTGAGTGTATGTGTGGGAAAAGGGGCGGGGAAGTTAGTGAGAGGAGGAGCAGAAGAAAACGGTTCTCACCATAGTTACTACCTGTACTCCACTCTGGGAGGCTCCTGAGAGCTGCCAATCAATGAACATTTAATAAAAACCCTGTTGGTTTGGTGGGGAGGAAAGGTCAGACTACAGTTGATACAGTAGGCTCAGTTGGATGTGGGGTGTGGCGTCTTAGTGACTTGGTTTAGCAATATCGGTGCTTATTCTGACATGTGGCATGGAGAATTGTTTTTGAAGATGCAAAGGCACCTACCTTTTTTGTACCACAATAAAAATAATGGAAACAATATTCTGGTAAGTGTGTATTAAGCCGATTTGGCTTTTTTGTTATAAGGGCAAACCTAATTTCAATTAACTCAAATCAGGAATGCAAAAACAATCAGCCACATGAAAATGCAATTCAACGGTTCAAGGTTTTTTATATACTTCAATTTGAGGGGGGGGGGACATGGTGTGTGAACATTAAAACCACAGATACAGATACAAACACATGATTTATCAGATACACAATACATACAGTAGCATAATGGGCTTCAAAAAGCATAGAGTGTACATGCCGGTATAAAATACTGTAGATAGGATTTGAGCAGAGATTGAGTATGAAAAGTGGAGCCAGCAAAAGCAAAAACCTTTAGGCCTACTGTCTTACCATCCAGGGCAGAAGGTCCGGAGTTCTTATTCTCCTCTGCCAGCATCACCTCCTCTGCAAAAGAAAAAAGTGAAACCATGATCAGACATGAACAGTAGATGATGATGATTCAGATGGGGAGAGCTATACAGGCATTGTTTATAATACACTACCAGTCAAAAGTTTGCATCCCCACATGCTACTTTATCTTTACTATTTTTTACATTTTAGACTATATTAGTAGTAATAAAGAATTCAAAAATACACAAATGGAATTATTATGCAGTGACCAAATCAAGTGTTAAACAAATCAAAACTATCTTGTCATTTAAATTCTTCAAAGCATTCTTCCTTTGCCTTGGAAAGGCACAGGCTTTGGTAAGAAATTCATACATACTGTACTGTAGGTATCAAACTACTTTAGATCAACTTTAGATCAAAATGGCTTTAAGCTAATGAAAAATACAATACATGCAATCAAGTGTGTCCAAACCTTTGACTGGTAGGGTATCTAAAATACCTTCACTTGATGCTAAGGTAGTCAAACCTTCTGTGTACGTCCATGCCAAATTTGTACCATCAGATCTTAATTGTGGTGAAAGAAACAGTTGATTGGACTGGAATGGACTGGGATTAGTCCTGTTTTCCACAATCAAGACAATTAGCCTTAAAGCTTCAAGCGAAACATCACATTTCTTTTCTCATCAAGAAATCCCCATCCTTGGCATCAGGGGTGTAGTGGTAAATACAGAGGTGGGTAAACTATCCAAGGTGAGTAGTTTACCCACCTTGTTTCCCCTCATTGATTGACACAGGTGATCTGAAAATAGGTGATTGCCTCCTTTCAAAGAGGTGGGTAAACTGCGTTTACATGTTTTTACCCTCCACTACGCCCCTGCTTGGCATCCCTGAGCAGTGACTGAGCAGAGACTAATGCCACCTGCTCTGTCGATCCAGACCCTGAGCAGTGACTGAGCAGAGACTAATGCCACCTGCTCTGTCGATCCAGGCCCTGAGCAGTGACTGAGCAGAGACTAATGCCACCTGCTCTGTCGATCCAGGCCCCCTGAGCAGTGACTGAGCAGAGACTAATGCCACCTGCTCTGTCGATCCAGGCCCTGAGCAGTGACTGAGCAGAGACTAATGCCACCTGCTCTGTCGATCCAGGCCCCCTGAGCAGTGACTGAACAGAGACTAATGCCACCTGCTCTGTCGATCCAGGCCCTGAGCAGTGACTGAGCAGAGACTAATGCCACCTGCTCTGTCGATCCAGGCCCTGAGCAGTGACTGAGCAGAGACTAATGCCACCTGCTCTGTCGATCCAGGCCCTGAGCAGTGACTGAGCAGAGACTAATGCCACCTGCTCTGTCGATCCAGGCCCTGAGCAGTGACTGAGCAGAGACTAATAATGCCACCTGCTCTGTCGATCCAGGCCCTGAGCAGTGACTGAGCAGAGACTAATGCCACCTGCTCTGTCGATCCAGGCCCGATAGCCGTTCAGCTCTCTCTCAATCTGCTGCTGCCGTCTCAGTTTCATGAAGGCCCTGCGGTTCTCCACCCTCTCTCTCTCCTTGGCAAACTCCCTGCAAACAAACAAAAGCACACAGTCATTTATTGACACTTTGTGCGTGTGATCACGTCAGTAGTATTCATAACTGCCATCTCACTGAGATCCATTTCTTTTACAGGACTGGGGCAAGAGTGACAGTGTTGTTTGTCGTGACCTGACCTCATCATTCAACCAGGAGAGGAGAGGGGAGCAGAGGGGAGAGGAGAGGAGAGGAGAGGAGAGGAGAGGAGAGGAGAGGAGAGGAGAGGAGAGGAGAGGAGGAGAGGAGAGGAGAGGAGAGAGGAGGGGAGGAGAACAGAGGAGAGGGGAGCAGAGGGGAGGAGGAGAGGGGAGAGGAGGGGAGGGGAGGAGATGAGAGCAGAGGAGAGGAGAGGAGAGGAGAGGAGAGGAGAGGAGAGGAGAGGAGAGGAGAGGAGAGGAGAGGAGAGGAGAGGAGGAGAACACAGTATCAGGGCTAGAGGTGAACAGAGAAGAGTTGGGGAGGGTAAGGAGAAGGAAGGGAAGACAAAAGGAAACAACATAGGCAAAGGAGCTCTCTGTCTCTCTCACAGAGGAGGTAATGACAGTGGGTTGCCCATTAACCTTTCCGTAAAACTCATTCACTATAGACCCTGACAGCATGTATGAAAACCATGCTGCCTGGCTTGACAGACAGGCCTGACAGAGAGTGCAACGTCCCCCCACCCCCCGATCAGTCTGTCTGTGTCTCTCTATCTAAAGTGTGAACGTACCCAGACAGGACTCCCAGCACCAGGTTGAGCACAAAGAAAGAGCCAATGATGATGAGTGGGATGAAGTAAAGCCAGTTCCAGGTGGAGCCCAAGGCATCGTTGGTCTGGAACAACAACAAAAGTCCAATAGTTCAGTAAAATCGAATAAAACCGGAGTAGATTCATGCCACCACTGGGAAACAAGACTGGAATACCAATATTATTTGTTTATTTAATCGGATTCCCATTAGCTGACGCCAAGACGCCAGCTAGTCTTCCTGGGGTCCAAGCAGCAATATACATTACATAACAGACTATCAATAAAATATACACAAATATAATATACAAATATACAATACAACAATGGGTAAAAGACAACAATGGGTAAAAGCTAATTTAGAAACAGATCAAACAATGTGGCAAGGTATGCAAGACAGTAAATATGTACAGAAATATATCTTCAGAGGAAGACACTTATTAATTATTATATAACTTCGATTCCGGTAGATCTCGGGCCATCAATAAGTAGCTCGCCAAAGAAATCAATTTTTACTTAATTTTTTATGCATAAACTAAATCCCACTCATGTAGCTAACTTAGTATCTACAGTATTTAACATAACAACATTATTAAATAATTAATTAAATAAATAATATAATAATTTTCAAATGTACTTGGGGGGACAAGGGAAAAAGGAAGTAGCTCCCGACTAGTTTTATTTTTTGTAAGTAGCTCATCCTAAAAAAAGTCTGCGCACCCCTGGTGTAGGTGTTTTAATGGCTGCTGAAGGTTGAAGTCGGAGAGCAGAGAGAGCGCACGAACAGAGACGTGATGGGTATCACTAACAGAGAGCAGAGAGAGTGCACGGACAGAGACGTGATGGGTATCAGTAACAGAGAGCAGAGAGAGTGCATGAACAGAGACGTGATGGGTATCACTAACAGAGAGCAGAGAGAGTGCACAAACAGAGACGTGATGGGTATCAGTAACAGAGAGCAGAGAGAGTGCACGAACAGAGACGTGATGGGTATCAGTAACAGAGAGCAGAGAGAGTGCACGGACAGAGACGTGATGGGTATCAGTAACAGAGAGCAGAGAGAGTGCACGAACAGAGACGTGATGGGTATCAGTAACAGAGAGCAGAGAGAGTGCACAAACAGAGACGTGATGGGTATCAGGAACAGAGAGCAGAGAGAGTGCACGAACAGAGACGTGATGGGTATCAGTAACAGAGAGCAGAGAGAGTGCACAAACAGAGACGTGATGGGTATCAGGAACAGAGAGCAGAGAGAGTGCACGAACAGAGACGTGATGGGTATCAGGAACAGAGAGCAGAGAGAGTGCACGAACAGAGACGTGATGGGTATCAGTAACAGAGAGCAGAGAGAGTGCACGGAGAGAGACGTGATGGGTATCAGGAACAGAGAGCAGAGAGAGTGCACGGACAGAGACGTGATGAGTATCAGTAACAGAGAGCAGAGAGAGTGCACGGAGAGAGACGTGATGGGTATCAGTAACAGAGAGCAGAGAGAGTGCACGGAGAGAGACGTGATGGGTATCAGTAACAGAGAGCAGAGAGAGTGCACGGAGAGAGACGTGATGGGTATCAGGAACAGAGAGCAGAGAGAGTGCACGGACAGAGACGTGATGGGTATCAGTAACAGAGAGCAGAGAGAGTGCACGAACAGAGACGTGATGGGTATCAGGAACAGAGAGCAGAGAGAGTGCATGAACAGAGACGTGATGGGTATCACTAACAGAGAGCAGAGAGAGTGCACAAACAGAGACGTGATGGGTATCACTAACAGAGAGCAGAGAGAGTGCACAAACAGAGACGTGATGGGTATCAGGAACAGAGAGCAGAGAAAGTGCACGGAGAGAGACGTGATAGGTATCGGTAACAGAGAGCAGAGAGAGTGCACGGACAGAGACGTGATGGGTATCAGGAACAGAGAGCAGAGAGAGTGCACGGAGAGAGACGTGATGGGTATCAGGAACAGAGAGCAGAGAGAGTGCATGGACAGAGACGTGATGGGTATCAGTAACAGAGAGCAGAGAGAGTGCACGGAGAGAGACGTGATGGGTATCAGGAACAGAGAGCAGAGAGAGTGCACGGAGAGAGACGTGATGGGTATCAGTAACAGAGGGCAGAGAAAGTGCACAAACACAGACGTGATGGGTATCAGTAACAGAGAGCAAAGGAAATGTGGAGGAGATTGGAGGCATCCTGCACCAGAGAGGAGAGTATTTCTGAAACCAATATAGAAACAAAACAACACATTACATCTCTGCTTTACTTCAGCGCCTTGAGCTTGAGAAAGTCAACATGACCTGTTTTTTGTGTAAGCGGTATGTGAGTATATTGCTCTGGGAACATATTCAGTTGTTCCTACAGTGTTGTGGCAGGCCTAGCATTCGCTAATGTAATTGCTTTAACCACAGTAAGTCTTTTCAGTATAAGTAAAGCCTACAAGATCTGTAAAATTACTTTACAGATCCCTCTACAGATCCCTCTAAACTCATGTTTTAAGATGTATATAAAATACATACTTTGAATAATAATTTGTGTCTGATGGTTTTCCCCCTGCAAAAAAGGATAAATTATCTTGTTAAAATCCTTAAAATGACTTCCACTCCTGCCTCATAAAAAATTCCAAAGCAACCAATCAGGGTTATCTAGATTAGAACATAATTAGCCAATCACAGCATAGAAACAAGGGCTTTAACTGCTGGATACTGGACAGGGATTGGCTCCAGTATTTGTAATGTCATGAATCATGCTAGTTGAAAACAGCCTTCTAGTGTCAAAGTCTGCAGAGACGTCATTCTGCACAGTGAAGCGCAAACATCCAACTGAAGGAACAAGAAGAAAAACAGATTTTTGACTTTAGGGGGTCTTTCTGTTTTTTCTTTTATTAAACTGAAGAACATAGTATGTATTTCCTTATTAGGATGTAATGGAATATAAAATGTTTCCCCTTTTTTAATCTCATTTTATGTTACTTTATTTCTGTCCGTACTCTGCGTTCATTTCGTGCGTATTTCTGTCTGTCCTCTGAAAGCTTACGGATATGCATGAAACGCAGCAGAACCACACACACACACTCACACATTTGACTCTCTACTGCCCACTGGTGGATGTATTGTTTAACATGAAACCGACGTGAAAGACGCAGGAAATATATGTGTGCAGTGACGATTACGAAGAAAAGGTAGAGCATGCACATCTACAATAAGGCAGGTGCTGGACAAATAAAGCAAATAACTAGAAAAGCAAGTAGAGTCCGCACACTGAAATTTTCAGGCTCCTGGTCAGTTTATTAAACTGAACGATTACACCATTTGAAACAGACGCATTTATTTTCGTAAGAAAATGGAGTATAAATGAGCCTTTAAACGCAATGGGATTTTTGTATGGGGATTTTGGTTAAATGCTTGAAATAAGGTCAGTCGTTAACAAAAGTTTATGAAACAGCGATCTGGGAACCCAATGGTTAAAAAAAATAATAGAGGGTATGCACACCCACTGAAACACGCCCCCTCAATCAGGAATGAGTGTCAAAATGAGTGTCAAGTTCCTCCCTGAGTAGCAGGTGTCAGTAATCTAGGCTGATTACTGCATTCAAGCTCAGTCTTGTTGTGACTCAGTGGGTGTGACCCCACAGTGACTTCTGCCTCTGTGACATCACATGCATACCCTCTATTGTTTTTCTCTCTAACCTCTGGGGGCAGGCTCGTTTGAATGCCTGAATAACCGGAACTCAAGCGGCTCCGGAAGAAAATCCCTTTCCGCTGCCTGCAAGCTCTGCCATTGCCTCCGACCTAGTCTCACATGCTCAGACCGACCGGCTCTGACCATTTATGGATTTCCTTTCCGCTTCCTGCATGCGTCCAATTCCTCCGCCGCTATGAAACAACAACAACGCTAGCTCATATTGCTACACGCTGAAAATGGTTTCTGAAAGTTTTACTACACACCAGTTGACTCGGTTGACTGTCGGTCACGTTCACTCCATTTTGATTGGGTAAAGCAGCATGTGAGTCTGCCCCCTACTGGGCACTGTTATTCAGCTTTTCACACAGTTTGCCGACAGATTTTCGATGCAAGTGGAAAGTCAGTCTGAAGAGATGAATGAAACTTTGTGTTCAGCAAGATCATCTTCACAAACGAGGACCAATTTTATCGAAGCGTAAATGCGTTTTTATCGCGATTTTCCGAAAACGCTTCAAAAGTCATTTAAAGTGGTCTTCATTTGTGAAGACTATCTCGCTGAACACAGAGTTCGCTGTTTCATAAACTTTGGTTAACCACAGACCTTATTTCATGCATTTAACCAAAATCCCCATACAAAAATCCCATTGACTTTTAGACGAAGCTAAGCGGAACTAGCTTGACTAGCTGAGTTGTCCTACAAAACACGTCATCCCTACGGTACTTTATTGGAGCAGGTTTTAGGGTCAGCAGCATCTCCTGTTCAACAGCAGCAGCATGTCATTCATTCCCTCCCATTCCTGCGTCTTTCCACCTTCATCAGTAAAGCCCATTCAGCATCACTTAAGGAAACGTAATACAATCAGTCTGACCAATCATCTGCCTTCATCCATCTCAATAAACAACCCAAAGAGCAGGGCAGGCCACCGCAAATTATAGCCTGCCACAACAGTTGCCGTCTGTGTGTGTACGTCTGTGTGTGTGTGTGTGTGTGTGTGTGTGTGTGTGTGCTGTGTGTGTGTGTGTGTGTGTGTGTGTGTGTGTGTGTGTGTGTGTGTGTGTGTGTGTGTGCGCGTGTGCGTGCGCCTCTTCACTGAGATAACCTGAGTTGAAGCCACTTGCAAAAACAACATAGCATAAAGGAAAGAAAGATTCATGAGTGAATTTCACAAACAAACAAAGAAACAAAAAGTCCTTCCCTTGCCTTATGTAAACGGGGATTTGCCACGTTTGTTTGTCTCAAAATGCTTTTGTGTTGATTTCACAAGAGCAGGATTTTGTGCAAAGTCCAGCAGCAGCTCATTCTGCTCGCTTACAACCAGAGGTGAACATGATTGGACTTGATTTGTTGGGTGGTCATGGAGGCAAGGGCTAAATCAAATTAGTGGATGGTGCCACTGCCTGCCTGCCTGGTTTGTGTGTGTC
>NC_139632.1:14989771-15044771 GCF_964638095.1 Poromitra crassiceps
GGGCCAGAATATTTGACTGGTACTCTAAGGCCAACGGGGTGGCCCTTCAGCCGGAGGCAGAACTCGCCATCTTCGGCTGCTCGGAGTCTTCTCTGAACTTTCCTACAGTTGTGCAACAGTCTCTGACACTGGGGACAACTGTCGCCAAAAAACAAATTCTGAAGGAATGGAAATCTCCCTCTCCACCGTCTTTCCAATTGTGGTTGACGGACATGACCTCTGTTATATGCATGGAGAGACTTAGGTTCCTGAGAACCAATGCACTTAGAACATTTATAACTATCTGGGACCCGTTTTTAGTCTACCTCAACGAGGCTAGGGGTGACGAGTGACTCACCCGGCTGGCTTCCCATAGACCCCTTGAGTGAGATCCCAGGTATATCGTTTACAAGAACATAAGCACCTTAGGTGGCTGGCGGCACCACTTTGTAATGTTGATTATATATATATATATATATATATATATATTTTTTTTCATTTCTTTCCCCTGTGTCTGAGCCTGTTCGTCTGTTTTGTCTTGTTTGTGTTCTATACAAATTTAAAATGTGGAAAAAAAGAAAAGAAATTACAGACAGAAGTTCGGTAAAGCTTGTGATACACAAGGCATTTTTTTGGCATGTTTTTAGCGGGGGGTTCCTATCAGGAGGAAACCCCAGGGGAGCACGGGGAAAACATGCAAACTCCGCACAGAAATGCCCTTTTGACAAGCCCACCTGGGCAGTGGGCACTGAAGACATGGGCTTGGGGACACACCCTCAGCGCCCACAGCATCCCAGGTGCCCCATACTCCACCCCAACCACGACCCCCTACAATTTGCATACTGCCCCAACAGGAGCACAGTGGATGCAATCGCACTACATGTGCTAGGAAGTCCCGGAAGATCATCAAGGACACGAACCACCTGCACAACAGCCTGTTCTCCCTGTTGCCCTCAGGGAGAAGATACAGGGTCCTGAAAGCACGCACAAACTGTCTGCGGGATAGTTTCTTTCTGCAGGCTACGACACTCCTCAATAAATGACACAAACACCTGGATTATTGTCATTTGCACACTTTTTATATGTATTCCATCTTATTCTATTTTAATACCTTTAATACTGTTTACATTTTGCCCTATTTAACTATACTGCCCTATTGTTGTTGTTGTTGTTGTTGTGATTGTGTGCTCTATTTGTTGTTTGCTGTTATTTTGTACTTATTTACCTACTGCACCTTGTCTGTAATGGAGCCCACAGCATAAGAATTTCACACATGCGTACTTCTACCACGGAGTGACAATAGAAATATTGAATCTTGAAATCTTGAATCGAACCCAGGACCTTCTTGCTGTGAGGCGACGGTGCTACCAGTGCGCCACCGTGCCCCCGTTCCCCCGCAAGGCAATTATTAGGGCAACATCCCAACAACAAAAAACAATCTGAGACCCAGGTTCAAAAATGCATTACAATGTTCCCTGGCAGCAAGAAGTATGCAATCATTGCAATAAGCAGAGGTGGAAGGGAGTTACTTTGCACTTTGCAGAATATGGTTTTACATGCAAAACATATGAAAAGCTCTTACAATATCTTGCATTACTTAACTAAAGGATTTGAATACTCTTTTCCAGCACTGACAATAACACCATGGCAACTTCTCAGCCAATGTTGTACATCAGCATTGTTCTAAAGTTGAAATGTGCGTCATTGCTTTCATTGTTGATGTCAATTCTCAGACAGTGCCTTCAGAAAAGGCTTGTCGGCTAAAGCCTTGAGATATTCAAGTGTCAGACAGTAAGAATGAGATGGATTACCGACTAAACAAGTGAGGAAACCTATGTCTGTTACAGAATGGAGGACCAGAGTTCCTCTGTAAGCTGCTCATTCGGTGACAGAGACAATAATCACTTCAATCCGTCTGTGTTATCCCATTCACCTTCAGCAAGATGAGAGCAGCTTACAGGTTAATGACAACCGTGAATCTACAATGGAGCATGCTGTATTGTTGACTTTACAGTAATTATACAGGACAATCCTGCACGTTTGGCTTGATCAAGTCTCCAGGTGCAGTCTGGAATGCTCTTGGCTATTGTCATAATCACAAACACACACACACACACACACACACACACACAGACGCATGCATACAGTATGCGCACACGCACATGCACACACACACGCACGCACACACCCAGGACCACCCCCCCAACCACCCACAAAGGTATTAGCACACAGTATATATGTGCTCTTCAGATCATATCGACCCAGGCAGAATCAATGAGCGGACAGTCTCCAACACACAGCAAAAAAAAAGAGACAAACACAACCTAGCTATCATGGCGATGTCCATGACCCCCCACGCATGGCTTCAACAAATGCATTCCATGCCGTAATATTTTCTACATTAGCGGCATGCATACTGTTTCTGTCTTGTCTTGAAGAACTGCTATAAAATTCTGCTCAGCTTCAGTCTTCACTGAATTGCTGTCATAGTCTTGTATACATGGATGTATGTAGCCTACTGTATGTATGGATGTACGTACATATGTGTGTATATCTACCGTATATGTATATGTACTGTAGATTGTGCATGTATGTATTCAAGTATGCTTGTAGGTATAACCACATACAGTAAGTGCAGCACACTGGTTCTAAAGGTATAAAGTTATGAAGCATGTCAGTACCCAGTATTCCCTGCTGTGGGGTGCAGGTACTGTGCAGCCTGCCGCTGTAGAACTCCAGGCCGATGATGGCAAACATGAGGATGGCAAAGAAGAGCAGCAGGCCGATCTGGAGCAGAGGAACCATGGCCTTCATGATAGACTTCAGGACGATCTGCAGGCCTGGAAGGAGAGCGCACAGTGACCAACAGAGCTAACGGGAAAAACAACAACGCTCTGATGCAACATCTCACTACAGCGACTGAAAAAGTCAAATGAAAATAAATTTGTTTTAAAGAAAAATAATTTGTAGACTGTCCATTACTTTCACATAAATCGCTAAAGGATTTTGTCTCTTATGTCTATTGTACACCTTACGGTTAGACCGATATATTGAGCCGATATTGGCCTTTTATTCGATATTGGATGTCAGTGTCTTCCACTTCCAAGCTACACAAACAAACCTGCTAAAACAGTGATGACATTTGATTTGATTTGCACATTTTATTTGCTTGTTTATTTGTTCGTAATTGAATTCATGCAATAAAGTATCTCAGAGTTTCATCTAGCATTGAACAGGTGAGATGAATCACCCTGCCTTAAACAGAGCTACCCCACCTGAAATAATTTCATTAGTCTGGCTTTTAATGAAGGGTTGTAAAGGTCTAAAGGCTTTTCCACCCAGCAAAATATACATTTCTGGGGGATGCAATGGGTACTACTTTCACCTTTTCTTTTTGGCATGAAAAGGATCAAATGAATATTGGTGCAACATATCAACCATAGGCATTTTCACCCAAAACGATGGCCTTGGTATCCTTCAAAAACCCTTTGAGTTTCAGCAGAAGGAAAAAACCCTGCAAGGAGAGAGCTGCCCCCTCCTGACATAAGAAGATGTTGAGCTGGTGTTGTGTTACTGTAGTGCTGCCCCCTCCTGGTGGTGTGGTGTGTCGCTGTAGTACTCACTGGGAATGCCTGAGACCAGTTTGAGGGGCCTCAGCACTCGCACTGCCCTGAGAGTCCGCAGGTCTACAGGGATGTTCATATGTGCCCCTGCTGTGGCCAGGATCCTGCAGACACACACACACAAACACACACACACGCACACACACGCACGCACGCACGGACACACACACACACACACACACACACATAGAAATGAACCGTTATTGTTTTGCAAATGAACACCTCGATTTAATTATTTTTCTGTATGATGTACAAAGCTATGTTAAGACTCTCTCTCTCACACACACACACACACACACACGTGCGCACATAGGGTATTGGTACTCGATAGCTTTAAGATATCGACCAAAATAAGCCAGTACCAAGTAGTATTGAAACTTCTCCAGTCAAACGATACCTGCATTTGATCCTTTTTCTACACAGATCTAGACAAAAACTAGAACAAGAAGTGAGCTTGACCTTTGACCACCAAAATCTAATGAGCTCATCCTTGCATCCAAGTCGACGTTTGAGCGAAATTGGAAGAAATTCCGTCAAGGCATTCCTGAGATATCGTGTCAACGAAATTGGGAATGGCGTTCCTGAGGTCACAGTGGCCTTGAACTTTGACCTTTGACCACCAAAATCTAATCAGTTCATCCTTGAGTCCAAGTCGACGTTTGAGGCAAATTTGATGAAATTCCATGAAGGCGTTCCTCACATATCGCGTTAACGAACATCGGACGGACATACGGATCGACGGACAACCCGAATCCATAATGCCTCCGGCCTGGTATCGCCGGCGGAGGTATAATGACTATTTGTATGGTTTTGCTCACAGCCAGACAAGTGTTCTTCGATTTAATGCGATGTGTGATTGGACCACTACCGCAGCAGCTACAACCCTACAATACAGTCTGTAGTGGTGAAGTCACACACACACACACACGCACACACACACGCACGCACACACGCACGCACACACGCACGCACACGCACACACACACGCACGCACACATGCACGCACACGCACACGCACACACACACACACACACACACACACACACACACACACACACACACACACACACACTAAGATGCATGGCTGGAGGTGGTTAGATCCTGTGCTGTATGTATGGACTGTGAGAGCATGTGGGTCTACACCAGCAGCAGGCTGTGAAGACGAAGAGAGAGAAAACAACAAGCGTGATTTTGGGGGCTTTTGGCCGTTTCCCTGAGAGGACGGCTGTGACAACTGCTATTTAGGAGAACAAAGAAGGTGAAGCTCCATCAAGGGGAGGCAGAACACCCGTAGGCTGGAGAGACATGAAGCTCACAGACAAACATGCACAGACCCGACACACACGCCAAAACAAAAGTCCTTCAAAATGTTCCATTTTTACCTGAGGTATTGTTTTCACCTTGTCTTGTGTGTGTGTGTGTGTGTGTGTGTGTGTGTGTGTGTGTGTGTGTGTGTGTGTGTGTGTGTGTGCGTGTGCGTGTGTGTGCATGCGTGTGTGCATGTGTGTGTGTGGTCCGGGAGATACCTATTGGAGTGGGAACACCGAAGCCGTACTTTGCCAGGTGTTTGTGTGGCGCACAGTGGCGCAGTGGTAGCGTTCTTGTCTCGCACTCTCGCCTGACAGCAAGAAGGTCCTGGGTTTGATTCTCGCCTGGGACACTGTTGACACTGGGGTTATGTCTCCCCATGCCTTCGGTGCCTCGTGCCCAGGTGGGCTATCTCGTCAAAAGGGCCTTTCTGTCTGGGGTTTGCATGTTCTCCCGCCCTTCACTGCAGCTGCCCACTGCTCCTGGCCTGACCATGGAGGAGGACGAGCCAGGATGGGTCAAACACGGAGGACAAATTACACGGTGCCTCCAATTGCATGTTTGTGTGTATTGGCTGCTGTGCACGTTTGTGCATGCGTGGTGTGTCGTCTGCGACGAAATAAAGTTTTTCCGTCGTCTGGTTTCACTCGTTCACTCCCTCCCTCTGACCTATCCATGACCTGACCTATCCATGACCTGACCTATCCATCACCTGACCTATCCATCACCTGACCTATCCATCATGCACCTCTGACCTATCCATCACCTGACCTATCCATCACCTGACCTATTCTTCACCTGACCTATCCATCACCTGACCTATCCATCACCTGACCTATCCACCACCTGACCTATCCATGACCTGACCTATCCATGACCTGACCTATCCATCACCTGACCTATCCATCACCTGACCTATCCATCACCTGACCTATCCATGACCTGACCTATCCATCACCTGACCTATCCATCACCTGACCTATCCATCACCTGACCTATCCATGACCTGACCTATCCATCACCTGACCTATTCTTCACCTGACCTATCCATCACCTGACCTATCCATCACCTGACCTATCCACCACCTGACCTATCCATGACCTGACCTATCCATCACCTGACCTATCCATCACCTGACCTATCCATGACCTGACCTATCCATGACCTGACCTATCCATCACCTGACCTATCCATCACCTGACCTATCCATCACCTGACCTATCCATCACCTGACCTATCCATCATGCACATCTGACCTATCCATCACCTGACCTATCCATGACCTGACCTATCCATCACCTGACCTATCCATCATGCACCTCTGACCTATCCATCACCTGACCTATCCATCACCTGACCTATCCATGACCTGACCTATCCATCACCTGACCTATCCATGACCTGACCTATCCATCACCTGACCTATCCATGACCTGACCTATCCATCACCTGACCTATCCATCACCTGACCTATCCATCACCTGACCTATCCATCACCTGACCTATCCATGACCTGACCTATCCATCACCTGACCTATCCATCACCTGACCTATCCATGACCTGACCTATCCATCACCTGACCTATCCATGACCTGACCTATCCATCACCTGACCTATCCATCACCTGACCTATCCATCACCTGACCTATCCATCACCTGACCTATCGATCATGCACCTCTGACCTATCCATCACCTGCCTTCCTTGGGTCTTTTTACTCTTTTCCCTCTCCCTCATTCTCCCTCCTTCCAGCTATAATTGTGCCTCTATTTCTCCTCTATTTCTCTCTCCGACTGCATTTTTCTCCACTGACCTGAACACACATCTATCTCCTCTCAGCTGGATACCTAGCGGGTGAAAGGCAGAGATGGAGAAATATGGTCAAAACAAGAAAGGCTGTGGAGGGAATTCTGTTGTCGATGAGAGAACACTTTTCCCCCTCAACCTTGAAGCCAGAGGTTCAAAAGATCTGCCCATTCTCTGCTCTCTCCTGGCTCTTTCGTGAAATTGACTGACCGGGTGAATGCAGTGGAAAGCTATGATCCCTTATTGATTTCACCTATTAAATCCACTCCAATCATGAAGAGGAGACGCAGATGAAGGGGATGAAACAAATTAAATAATGATTGCTAAGGTGGCCGAGACGTGGGGTTGTCTCGAATTTGAGGAAGATTGTATTTTGTATCCTCAATGTACCAGGCTCAGCGCCAGGTTGAAGTGACTGAGACGGCAGTTAAAATGGCGAGGGGGGAAGTATTTTTATACAGTATAGTAAACAGCAAAGCCCACATCAGCAGGTGGGCTTTGAAACGCTATCGTCCTCGAGATGCTCTCTCTCTCTCTACGCCTGTGTCTCAGCTGTCTTTGCAGCTGGGGGCGGTGCCTAGGCTAAATCTCATCCACACATCCCGGTGCACACTCTCACCCACAAACACACCCGGTGCACACTCTCACTCTCACTCTCACTCTCACCCACAAACACACATCGTCACTTATAGAAGTGGCTGCACCGCTTGAAGGAGATGATCAGATTGTTTTGTCTCTCTTTCTGTTCACGCCATGGAGCAGCTCTCTCGCTCTCTGCTCCCCCCCGCCCCCCTCTCTCTCTCTCTCTCTGTGATGATCACCAAAACTACACTTCCCTGTCGTTTCCATTCTGTGGATTGCAACAATGGAAACATAGCCTATTAGGGCCGAAAGTTCAATTTAGGAAACCATGAAAAGCAGGCTGATCCCAAGTGATGTGTTCTGTCTATCTCTCCTCTGCTCCATTCAGTACCGGGGACGGCGCCGTGCAGCCCATTATGCAAAGAGCCTAAACGCATCTGTTTCTGACATGCCAAACCAGCAGGAAAACAAACCAGTTAATTCTGTCTTACCTTTCCTCAGTTTGTCGGCATTAGAGCACTAGACCCAATACTAAACTTCACGTTCTGACATGGAAACAACGGTAGCACCAGCAGCAACTTCTCAATATTGTTGCCACTATCTCCTATTAAATCAGCTTCTGTTAAACGATTGTTTTGGGATATTATATAGTATAGGGTTAAGGCAGGATTGTAGGTGCACCTGCGCTGGCTCCTCTGTTCCATAGATCGACAGGAGCAGTAGGAGCTGCGGGGGGCTGTGGGCCCGTTCTGACCTTGCTTGGCCTCGCCTGGGGTCACTACGGTGTTTTTTTTTCTTTCTTACAAAGCCTTCTGCTGTTTGGCTAAGCAAAGCTAAGCTAGGCTAACTATTTAGCAAGCAAAGCGGTTTTACCTTTTCAGCTACAACCAGCAGCTCCGGTGTCAGTCGGTCAGTTGGTTTTCTTTAATCACATGATCACGTACAAGGTGCATTGAGGGTCAAATCGAATAAATCTCTTAACAACCAACGGACAAATATGGCTGCCCCATGTATGTACCCTCCCCCCCCCCTCCCCCATGGCACCGGGTCAGATGATATACACACGCAGCAATTTAAGCGCTCCCCATAGCACCTTCACAAATTTTGCTATCAGATGATTGCATATTTGAACAACACGCAGCGGGAAGCACAGGATCACAGACACACAATTAGATTCCTGTGGCGTATAGTGGTGAGAATTAGTCACAACCGTAGTGTTGGGAGACATGGGGTGTCATCTGATTTAATTAAGAGATGATAGAGAGAGGGAGTGAGAGAGTGAGAGAGAGAGAGAGAGTTTAAAATAGCTCACCATCATCGACACAAATATAGAAATATCCTCCTGAGCCTCGCACCTCTCTCCGGCTCTACTCTACCTCTTCCTTTTCGGATTTGCTCCCTCCCCGTGTCACCTCGGACCCTCCCCGTGTCACCTCGGACCCTCCCCGTGTCACCTCGGACCCTCCCCGTGTCACCGGCTCGGACCCTCCCCGTGTCACCTCGGACCCTCCCCGTGTCACCTCGGACCCTCCCCGTGTCACCGGCTCGGACCCTGCCCTTTTCCTCCACTCTTCTTCACCCCACTTCTCTCTCCCTCGCTCTTCTTCCCCCCTATCACTCTTTCTGTTCCCCCCACACCCCACCTCTGTCATCTCATCCCCCTCTTCCTTCACCAAACCATTAGTCAGTCCTGGCTGCTCTTTAGTTGTTATGGAGACGAAGGGATGGAGGGTCTAAAAATGGCCTCCTCATTTAGTCCACCGTTAGTCAGTGGACATCCTGGTATCTTTCCTCTCTCTCTCTCTCTCTCTCTCTCTCTCTCTCTCTCTCTCTCTCTCTCACACACACACACACACACACACACACACACACACACACACACACACACAGGTAAAAGTGTTTTACATTACTCAACATGGGGGGGGTCAGCAACGCAAACCTTTGATATGTGCAGGAAACCTGTGTTCTTGTTGGAAAAGAACAGAGAGAAGAGTCAGGGGGGCTTGGCTGCCACCTGAATCTTAGAGGCCACTTATATGAGCACTTGAATTGATGCCAGAGACGACACACACCTACAGCGTCCTGGTCTAACCCACCCACGCGCTAAAAGAGTCACCTTTAGTCACCAGGGGCTGTCCAAGTGTTAGACAGTGTCAGCTTCCCTCGCCCTGCTCTTATCGGCAGCCATTATCCCCACAGTGAACTGAGCGTATCCTCTGGTCTGAGCTGTCAGCCTTGATAAGTGAGTAACACTGACATACCCTGCACTAATGACAGCTCCCCGCTGTGTGACAGATCTGTCATGACAACGGCCACGCCGTGATACTGATCACGCTGTGACTTATGCCCCGCGTCACTGTCAAGCAGCAAAGCTCATAGATGTGAGCGCACCTTCAATATTGTAAGAATACTATACAATAATATGTGTCAAAATCACAAATCAGAATTAGGTTCATGCTGTTTATCAAGTGCAAGGAATTCAGTCTTTGGTGCAGGAACTAGGGCTGTCACTTTTTATTCGAAATTCGAATTTAACTTTGAATGTGGAGGAGGAGGGCATGTTCGAATGTATAATTGACCTGTTCGATTTATTTTTTATTTTTTTTTATTTTTTTTATTAACCAAAATGAACCAACTGCTGCTTGCTGGTAATGTTAATCCCATGTCAGAAAAAGTCTCCAGATTTGTTGCGTTAGTCTCTTCTGAGAAAGATTGTCTCCAGGGTCTGAAAAGTTGTCTCGAGTTGGATGCAGCCAAGTTTGTGAGGCAGTGTTGTGACTGTGAGCATCCAAGCTAACACAGCAGCGGAGAGGAGCTGACTGACTGGACCATGACAGCTGAGGATTTTTTTAAATATTCTTTTAATATTTTATATTATATTATATATATTTATACGATGTAACCGGCAGGCGCGGACTGCATAATCGGGCACGTCGGGCCGATGCCCGGTGGCCTGGCCTGCAAAAAAAGAAAATAATAATAATTAATTAACCAAAAAACTTCAAATATATTCGAACATTTTGCGGGCAATTAAAGTTCGTTCAAACTTTATTTTGGGAAAAAGTGTTTATCCAATTATCCTTAATTGTACTTGGCCAATTCCAGCCGCTGTCCCGGTCGTTGCTGATCTGCCGATCTGGGGAGAGTTGTAGATGACTAGCACGTGCTTCCTCAGATACATGTGCAGTCGCCAGCCGCTTCTTTTCATCTGACCGTGAGGAGTTTCACCGGCAGGACGTAGCGTGTGGGAGGATTCCCCCCAGTTCCCCTCCCTTCTGAACAGGCACCCCGACCGACCAGAGGAGGCACTAGTGCGGCGACCAGGACACATACAAATCCCACCGCAGACACGGCCAATTGTGCCTGTACGGACGCCTGAACCAGCTGGAGGTAACACGGGGCTCCAACATAATAATAATATATATATATATATATACTGTATATATATATACTGTATATATATATATATATATATATATATATATATATATATATATATATATATATATATAAGCATACAGTGTGTAGGGACAACAGGACCTCACATTCAGTGCAAGGAGACCGTACAAGATATACTGTACAATAGACAGTAGACATACCATATCACAGTGAGTCAGCATGTATTGTACGAGCTAGCAGTCTGGCTTGCAGTAGGTTGCATCAGTACCAGCAAAATAAAGAAATAAATTGTCAGGATGTTGAGGGTATGTGGACCCAAGTGCAAAACACGCAAGGCAGCAGGCAGGATTCAAGATTTACTTGATTACTTGATTTACTGAAGCCTGAAACATGGCACGGTGGCTCAGTGGTTAGCACTGTTGCCTCACAGCAAGAAGGTCGCGGGTTCGAACCCTGGTCCTTTCTGTGTGGAGTTTGCATGTTCTCCCCATGTTCGTGTGGGTTTCCTCCGGGTTTCCTCCCACTATCAAAGACATGTATGTTAGCGTAAGGGTTAATACTCGTGTCAGTGCTCCTGACCAAGGCACTGGCAATCGAGCTGGAGTTGGTCCCCAGGCGCTGCACTGCGGCTGTCCACTGCTCCTAGTTCTAGTAGGGTTCCTAGTAGAGGATGGGTCAAATGCAGAGGATGAATTTCCTCATGTGGATAAATAAAGGATAACTTAACTTAACTTAAAACAGGACTTCAATCAGGATACAAAGAAAGAAATCACTAGCACAAAACTAGGGGAGGAGCACACAAGAGGCACCAAAAGTCCAGTGGCCTCTGGTGGCCAAGAGCATCAGGCCTAGATGCCACTGATGACATAAATAAATAAATAAATAAATAAATAAATAAATAAATAAATAAATAAATAAATAAATAAATAAATAAACAAACAAACATGCATACCCACTCAATACTTCCTAGTCTCGCTGGCCAGCCTCCCCTCCCTTCCGTCCGAGGAGTCTGGCGCCGCAGGTCTCCATAGTGGGATTGCGATGGGCGGCGCTTAGCGGCAGTGCCCTTGGAAAATAGTTTCAAACAATCCAACTTGCCGTTTTCAGCGTGTAGCAACGAGCTAGCGTGTAGGTTTCTGCCGTTAGCTTGCTAGCTAGTTAGCGTTGTTGTTTTCACTGCGGCGGCAGGGCACTATTTACAACGACACACAGGGAGGAGGGAGCGGAAGCCGCTCTGATTGACATGGTCGGAGCCAATGACAGAGCTTCTAATAAGCCAGGAGCGGACATCCGGCTGCCACCGAAACAGTAGCTCAAATGGGAGAGCAGAGTAGAGCAGGGGAGGGTTTGTCCCAGTTATGGAGACCTGCGGCGCCAGACTCCTCGGACAGAAGCGAGAGGAGGCTGGCCAGCGAGACTAATACTTCCCGATAACCATTTCAGACCATTTAACTGTAATCTTGGCTCTCCACCTTGACGATTTAGACCTTGGCAGCTCCTTTTACTAACCGACAAAAACTTCTGTGAACACATCTCAGAGTAAATTACATTTTTCTGGGAGACCAACCAAAATGAAGTGAATTGCGCTTCCCTACTGTGGGAAAACGTAAGGCTTTTATCAGAGGTAAGATTATTTCACATACAGCTGACACTAATAAACTCCATAGACATAGAGTATGCCAGAAGGACCTAGACACTTCTATTGCTAAGTTATAGGATGACACTTAAACCTGAACTTGATCTTTTACTGACTAACGACGACTCCTCCACTCGCGGGGGTCTATGTACACTACGAACATGGAGACAAGGCAGGCCACCAGTCCAGTACTGTTGGCCCTAAGTTAGCCACAAATCGAATTACTCAAATACGGGATGAAACAGGCTCTATCTGAGCCATGTGATCAACAACATCTTTAAACCCTTTTATTCTCAGGTTATACACTTCTGAATCCCCAGTCGACGATGCCCCTCTGACTTCATTCATTAACCCTGCCCAAGGTCTCAATTAGTGACCAGCAGATGCTTGATGGTTGGAATAATACATGTGAATTTTGCTTTAAAGTGTATTGGGCAGCTAGATCGGACCAGACAAAGAGTTTAACAAAGAGAGAACAGACAAACAGAGAGAACAGTGGGTGCTGCTATCATTGGGTTGCAGTGGAATAATCAGTGGAACAAGGTATTACCTTCAGTTTTACTTCGTTTCGAACTCAAGCTCTCACTAGTGCCTTAAACGCTGCAACGCAGCCCTATGGAAGACTGTTATTTTGCTCCAAAATTACTTTTCATTAAAACCTGACCACCCACCCGTAGGTGGCGTGGTACCCCCTGGGACTGACACGGATCCACGTGACTACGTCACGTCCTGCCAGCCCAGGGAATAATCACTTCCGCTTTCTTCCACCCGCTGTGAAGACGTGTTTTGTGAAAGCTCCGCGGTTAACGAGGAGTTATATTATATAGCTTTAGATACTAGGCTCGTTCCGGCTGACTTGCCCACCTCAAGAGGGTCGCGTGGACGGGATAAAGCAGGCTTCGGAGACCGACCCTGTACCCTTCACCCTGCGGCGTCGGAACAAGTCATCTAAAAAGCTAAGAGTATCTTCCTTAGTTAACTGTTGTTACTGTAGCTGCCGCCGTGCAGTTGATGTGAAACGTTTCCCCGGAAACGGGGTAACGTTGTTAGGCTTGAGCGCATGACTCAGGTCTGCACTCATAACTCTAGCTAGGTTTGCATACATGCAGAATAGCTTGTACCGTTAGCACTAGAACAACAGGCTAAATAGCACAGTTGTCACAGATAGCTAGCTGCATCCGTGCGGTTGTTTCTGTTGCTAGGTACTTTAGGAACGCCGGCTGTAGAGCGCGCGCGTTAGATAGTTAGCTAGTTTGCTCAGTGCAGCTAGCTTGGACTACCTTGTAGCACTCCATATCTGGCTGCGTCCCCAGACAGGGTAACGCACCCGGTTATTGTGGCAGATAGCTAACGTGCACACGTGCAGTTAGTGTCTGTGTGCTAAGTACTTCGCGCCAGCTACCTCTGTGTAGTGCGCGCCTTAAGCGAGAGTAGTAGCTAGTAGCCATGCTCTTCAGTGAAATAGCTAGTTAGCTAGCTTGCTCCCGTGCAGCCAGTATCTAGCGATGTGTAACCCCGTTTTCCTGTTAGCAGAGAGAGGGGGGAACAGCTAGGTGCTGTATTAGCTGTGAGGCTACTGGCCGGTTACGACCGGCACAATTCATTTGAAACCTACATAAATGTAGTGTAGCTTTTACTGGCGTCTGAGATTTTAGCTGGGCGATTCGCTAGCTAGGTGAGCTCGCCCCGCACCTTGTGTGGGCCGCTTCTCTCAGTACTTACGCCATCTTAGCCAGCTTGCGTGTCTGCTAAGTGTTGCTTGCCTCGTGCAATTAGCATCTACTAGATTGCAACTCCCGCTGAGGAGTTTCTTCTGAGATTGACTAGCTTCGCGGGCCGCTGGCCTTTGCTTGCGGTCACGCTTGCTTCCCCGTGTTACTCAGGGTAGAGACGCGCTGCACCGGCCTGTGCGCAGGCTTGTGTTAGCGCACGCTTGTCTCTCAGTGCTTATGCTAGCTTAGCTAGTGGCTTCCACGTCTGTTCTCTCGGGTTAACAGGTTGTGGGCATTGGTGCCCCCCCTTCGGGATGGGCTATTGCCGCTTACGTTACCATTGCACGCGCACGTTCGCTAGCCTCCGGGTTGCTTACTGTCTAGCCTGTGCTTCTTGCTAGCTTGCTTAAGCAGTACTCCCGCTAATAGGGTGCGCCCTGCGGGAGCTTGCTATTAGTGGTTAGCTTCCTGCTTCCTCTTGCTACTGAGCAGGGAAGGTCAGGGAGGGGATGGGCCGTGTGTAAAACTACTTGGCCGAGTATGAATCGGCACGTTAAGTGCGTGTTCGGCCTTGGGCACGAGCACGCTGCACAGGCGCCTTGAACCTTCGGTCTTGTCCGCAGCTAAGCTCTTTAGAGCTGACCAAGGTCCGCTCTCAAAGAAGTGTTAAAGCTAGCTTGCCTTGCATAGGTGCAGATAGCAATATTAGTACTGTTTAGCACAGAACGATAGCATTTTGCAGATAGCTGGCGTGCACCCGTGCAGTTAGTACCTGTGTGCTAAGTACATTGGGCGCGAGATACCTCCACTACAATAGACATACTGCTCCTTGCTGGCGCTACGCGTCCAGCAGGGCTTACAGCTCGCCAAGGTCTGGGCTCAGTGCCAGCCTTTGGCTTGTAGCTCTAAGGACAAGCCCACCGCCCTTGGTGCCCAAGGCCCAGGGTGGTTGGGAGCTCTCCATGGGTCGCACTCCCTTGTAGGGGCGCCCCCTGCAAGTGCAGGGAGCCTTCGATACAACAGCGCGTCAGTAGGCGGAGCTTGCGTAAGAAGTTCTCCCCCAGCATGCACAGCTTCTACGGAACTGTCCATGCGGCGGGGGGGCGTAGCCTCTCACGTCCCGCCCCCCCATCAGGGCACCGGATCGAAAGGTCCCGGTGCCCAGCAATATGCTCATGACTATATTTCAGGGATCATTTCTATAGTTTCTAACTTGAGAAATGTGTTTCTAAAATGTTCAGTCTCGCTATCCACGACGATGAGACGGTGATACTCTTTTCTGAGCGCGAAGCGGGCAGAGAGACTTGATTCAGTTCATATGCTCTCTGCTTTTGATGACCGTTCACTGTCTCCTATGGGGACATTGAGGGAGAGAGTATGATCGGAGTGGTGGAACGGGTTCCGCTCCGTTGGCCACAAGAGACCATCTTGTCCAACAGGCTCGATGCCTGGGAGCATCTATGTTCCCCCGTCCCCATTACGGCGCACCCTCCAGAGGGGATACGCGCTACAGTTTGCCCACCCACGTTCGACGGGACCCCCGATCTGGCCGTGGAGGAGGAGGCCATGGACGGCTCCATGCGTCCAAAATTGGACCTTCGGCGTCTCAACAAGACGCTGAGGAAGTCCCATCCCGAATGCTCTCTTCCCCGCCTGTTCAAGTTGAGACAGGGGGATTTCTTACTTCCAGGGATCTGGAAGGTGCGGTCTTCCATGTCCACATGGTCAGGAGACACAGGAAATACCTGAGGTTCTCCTTCCTGGGGAAGGCTTACGAGTTCTGTGGCTTGCCATTCGGCATGTCTTTGAGCCCGCGAACCCTCACGGTGTGCGTGGAGACAGCCGTGGCTCCCCTCGGCCGAGGGGGATCCGCGTCTTCCTATATCTCACGACGTTCTCTTAGCGGCCGACTCGAGGGTCTGTGCCGCGGAACATACCAAGGTGGTGACCAATCACCGGCAAACCTTAGGGTTTTTGGTGAACTGGCAGAAGAGTTGCCTCGTCCCAGCGCAGGCGGCGACCTTCCTGGGGCTCGAGCTATACTTCCTGCGAGCCTTTCGCCAGAGCGACAGGCTCGCACGGTTCGGACAGCAAGCCAAGGACGTTAGGTCTGTGCCCTCGGTGTCAGTGCATCAGTGCACAGTGATGTTGGGCCTGATGGCCTCAGCACTGCATGTGCTCCCGCTAGGGAGGCTACACATGCTCTCGTGGTCCAAATATGGTTCTCAGGCTTCGCCTGGACTCGGCCGGGGACCGTCATTGCAGGGTTCCTCTGACAGGTCAGGCCTGGCAGGCGCTGGCTATATGGGCGGACCCCCGTTACCTCTCGAGAGGTACTCGGTGGGGCCCTGTCCCGCTCAGGATGGTGATTCGCACAAACGCCTCCCTCTGGGGAGGGGGTGCGATTTGCGGGCATTTTTCGGCGAACGGCCGGTGGGAGGCTCAGGAGCTTCGCCACATAAACGTGCTAGAGCTGAAGGTGATTCGCCGGGCTCTGCCTCAGGACAAGCCCACCATCAATGGCGCCGCAGGCCCATTGTTGGTTGGGAGCTCTCTTGGGGACCGCACTGCCGGACAAGTCCGCGTGCGGCCAGACTCGAAAGAGAACGTTGCCTCCGCAGTCCCCCCGGCCTGCGGAGGTAACACTTCCAGCGGCTCACACATGGGCACCATGTGCTGATTCGCTCGGACAATAGGGCAGCGATCGCCCACCTGAACAAACAGGGCGGTGTGCGGTCGGGGGCGCTGAACCATAGCGGGGATTCACCTGTGGTGTATCCCCGTCTCCTTTCAGTGTCAGCGGTCTATCTGCCGGCACGGCGGAGTTACGACCGGCCTGCTGTCTCGAGGCAATCCCCGTTATACGGAGTGGTGCCTCCACCCTCGGGTGATGGAACAGGTTTGGGCCAGGGTTGGTCGCGCCTGCGTCGATCTCTCGCATCGCGGCGCGCGACACACTGCCCACTGTGGTTCTCGATCCAGGAGGACAGCCCCCGTTAGGTCATGATGCGCTAAAAGCGCACGCGTGGCCGAGGGAGGGGCTCTATGCGTTTCCCCCGACCCCCCCCTGATCCGTCAGGTGTTGGACAGGGTGAGGGAACAGCGCCTCTGGCTCGTTTTAGTCTGTTTGGCACAGGCAGACATGGTTTGCGGACCTGGGCTCCCTGGCGCAAGATCCGCCCTGGGCATTGTCGTTACGGGCCGATCTCCTATCCCAGGCGGAGGGGGAGGTGTTCCACCCCTCCCCAGGCAGGTGGAATCTAGCGGTCTGGCTCCTGAACCGGACCAGTTGCTAGCCCAGGGCTTGCCTGATAATGTGGGATGCACTATGCAGCAAGTAAGGGCGTGGATCCAGTGAACTGCAGTGTGCGACCAGTTCTCTGTTTCCTTCAGAGCCTGCTTGACGCGGGTCAGTCCCCGCAGTCGTTTAAGGTGTACGTAGCCGCGATTCTGCGTGCCATAGGGGAATTGAAGGGAGCCCCGTGGGGGCGTACCCTTTGGTCTTGCGCCTCATGAAGGGGGCGCGTAAACTGCGCCCGCCGTCGCGGTGCGTTTTTCCCCCCAAATCGGACCTGGTTACGGTGCTGGACGGGCTAACGGGTCATCCGTTTGAGCCCTTGGACTCCGCCGATTTAAGGGTTCTGTCTTTAAAGACCGCGCTGCTGCTGGCCTTGTCGTCAGGAAAGAGAGTTGGTGACCTGATTGCCCTCTCGGTGCAGCAGGCCTGTGTGGTAATGATGGGCGCAGGGTTACGTTGCGACCTAACCCGGCTTACCAACCTAAGATTATTAATGTCAGCTTTAGGTCTATGGTCATAGACTTATCAGCATTCTGTCCCCCGCCGTTCAGTTAGAGACGGGCGAGGAGAGACGTTTGCTCATGCTGTGCCCCGTAAGGGTGCTCTCGGCCTATGTGGCCAGGACGCGTTCTTTACGCTTTACAGATCAGCTGTTGGTTTGCTTTGGGCAAAGGGCCCAGGGCGGACCCCTTTCCAAGGATCGCTTATCACACTGGATAGTGGAGGCGATCGCGTTGGCATACTTTGCCGTGGGCAAGGTTCCCCAGGAGGGTATCAAGGCGCTTTCTACGCGAGGTGTTGCGACATCCTCTGCGATGTTGCGCGGTGTGTCGGTGGAGGACATGTGTGCCGCGGCCTCATGGTCCTCTCATCACACTTTTGTCAGGTACTACAGTCTCGACGTGTCCGGTGCGCAGTTCGCGCACGCGGTGCTGTCGGTGGCAAGAAAGTAGTATCGTTGCCACTCTAATATGTCAGACGGTTAGGCATAAACGTTGCCATATGGCCGTGGTTCACCGGTGCCTTTCGGGTCGCCCTGTGGGGTGCTCCCGGCAGCAAGGTCGGTTGAATGGAGGCACTAGTGAGAGCTTGAGTTCGAAACGAAGTAAAACGTTAGGGTTGTGCTACAACCCAGGTTTTACGAGTGAGAACGAGAGCTCTCACTACCCAGCCTTGCTGTGTCGATGCGTCACGGGGTGCGTCGGATCTCAGCAGGCTGGAAGAAATTAGAGTGATTATTCCCTGGGCTGGCAGGACGTGACGTAGTCACGTGGATCCGTGTCAGTCCCAGGGGGTACCACGCCACCTACGGGTGGGTGGTCAGGTTTTAATGAAAAGTAATTTTGGAGCAAAATAACAGTCTTCCATAGGGCTGCGTTGCAGCGTTTAAGGCACTAGTGAGAGCTCTCGTTCTCACTCGTAAAACCTGGGTTGTAGCACAACCCTAACGTTCTTATCAATTAATTTAATAAATTAATTAATCAAATAATTTAATTATTTGGCACCGAATCGTCAAAGTAGTTTGATGATTGACACAGACAGCAAGCAACCAATCAGTTGTGGCTGAAAAATATGTCCCCAAATCAGTGGCGGATAGCAGAGCGTCCAGACTCTAATGAAGGATTCATTGGGGCTGGTTACCAGGCTAGGAAGCCATTGCATCAGAACCTTTCCAGAATAAGTCTTGGAACAGCTGCTTCTTGCACGATACGTGTCAAGATTTCCTTTAAGGTTTTGGAATGGATTGCGTTCGGACCCCAGATTTTGCAGCTACACTGGACTAGTCTGATCTTTCCCCTTTAAGAAGACATCAGAATTCTTCAGGAGAGTCAAATTCAACAACTGCTCTGGGGGATGCAGTACAGTGGGTGGTGTGTGCGTGTGCGTGTGTGTGTATGCGCGCGTGTGTGTGCATGTGTGTGTGTGTGCATGCAGCGGATTGTCTTGACTGAATGAGGAATATGTGTTGAGGAACTCCTACACTGCGCTGCTCTGGTTGGTTTAGTTGCTATAAGCCTCTCTGCCTCCCACAGTGTGCTCTGTCATTTTTTACTCCCCCTTCTCATATCTCACTCACTCTCTCTCTCTCTCTCTCTCTCTCTCTCTCTCTCTCTCTCTCACACACACACACACACACACACACACACACACACACACACACACACACACACACACACACACACACACACACACACACACACACACACACACACACACACACACACACATACTGTATAACCACACTGAACCCCCTACGTTCTCAAGATGTTATGCAAGATGAAAAGTCAGTGCCCCATATATCAATATCCTGAGTGTAAGATCCTGGTCCGGCTTCATGTGTATAATCCGTTATCTAACTGTTAGTCTGCATATTGGTTTATGTGTCAGTTACACTAAATGTTTTCTGTTTGGGCAGAATTAATAATTGATATGGGTAAATGATTGATTAGTCATCTGTTGGAAGAGAGAGAGGCATGTGGAGGGGGGGAGAGAGAGGGAGGCAGACTGAGTAAGGTTGAATTCTTCTTGACCATTGAGCCTGCTGGAGTGATATTGGACTCCTGGCTTTTGAGCAGTCACAACAGACTGCACTTGCATACCTTGCAAACAATGTGAAATGAATTGTACTTTTGGTCGTGTACATATTGGAGTTGTATGTTGTTTGTGACGTTTTATACTCCTTTTCTGACCAGGTCTCTCTTGAAAAAAAGATGTTCATTCTCTCATCTAATTTTCATTCACCGATCTTCTTTAATAGCGTTCCAACAACTAGACTAAATATAGAATCAAAGGCCCGTGCATCTAAATATAGAATGAAAGGCCCATGTGTTTTGGCTCAGAGTACGGTACTCCTTTTCAAAGAGGAATAAAAAACAAAGCCAAAGCAACATACTGCTTGCTGGCAGTGGTGCAACTGTGATGGCGCTCAACACCGCCTCAGCATCGCTGCTATGACAATAAAACACGTAGGCGCCAGAAAACATTTTAACACATTTTAACACGTCATTCTGTGTTACTTTTCTTAAACTTCATCAGTTGCCTGTATTAACATTTTATATTTTCCTCCCAAAATATATCAAGTGTATCATCACTGTATGCAAATTGAATACTTTCAATGCTTAAAAAATACTTCTTAAAAAACTTCTCTTGACCGATCTAACCTTCTGCAGAGCTAAAAGGGGATTTTCTATAGGTCAGGGTCTCTGATGGTAACATACTGTATGTATGTAATTCAGATGGCCTCAGGCTCGACACTTGGTAATGTAATCCAAATGGTTTTACAATCTCAAAATAAATATAATAATTCAAATAGTTTAACCCAATTTGTCTCATGAGTTAGGCTGTAGCACAGGGAGATTCAAAGGTGCTAACCTTGCTGTACTTTACTAGTCCGAATGCAAATGCGCTATACATGTTTTTTGTTTCCTCTATAGTGATTTGGCACATTAATAACTAAAATAAGGTCAATGCTCTCAACAGTAGCACAGCCATCCAAAACTACTAAAATAGTTCTACGTTTTCATACATTAACAGGCCATGTGCTCAACATCTATCGTATTGTTTCCAGCAGGGTTAGTAAAGCACACACACATACTGTACACATACATGTACTAGACACAAATAATTGCTACATTTTTCATACAGCAGTGACTTCATTACGTGTGAAAGAACTCATCTGAAGTACAAATGGGCCTCTGTAAGTGTGTGCATTCATTTTCAATGTCAGTGTCAAAATTAGTTAATTTGGACAGATATGTCAGATCAATTGAGAAAAATTCAATTCATTCAGCAATGTATGTCAGTTTCCCTCGGAATGCTTTCACAGCTTCACATGAACCAAAAATAATATAATACCACGTCACATTTTAAAGAGGCATTTTTGTAGTTTCACACTGAATCATCCATTTAAGCTCAGATGTCACAGGGCATACTGTATGGTGTTTACAGCTTTTACCAAATGCATCTGCTCTGATGGTCACAAATCAATCTGCAGTCATTTATCAGTGACACATAATGTGCTACTTTCTGGCCACCACTGTGGAAAATGAAATAATCTGAAATAATCCTCCCCTTATCAGAAAATGTAATTGTGCATATTAATGCATTGACTGGTTTGGAAGGAACAGACGTAGGAAACAATCCCAATAAAGGAAGAGTCACTGCACTAGACGACCACAGAAAAGCATTTTCTGTCAATGATATTTCAGCGCGGCAGACTTTGCTAACCATGATGCATCCCTGTCGGCTTCGAGAGCTAATTCAAACAAGAGCCAATTCTAACAAGAGTTAACTGTAGTGATTGCAGTCCCTAGACTCTCTCTCTTTGGTGTTGTTGAGAGCCTTTCCCTCTGGATAGCCTACTCATCCATTCAATATAGCTGCTTGTCTGAGCTATAACCAGCTAAGGAGAGAATTAACTGATATCATAATGAAAGGGGTGGGAAGGGGGGTGGGGGTGCAATCTCTCCCAAAATGGTTCTGCTTGAAACTCCCCTATGGACAGTTTAATTTAATCATGATCCATTCCAGGGAGAGTTCAGTTTTAATGTAACAGCAGCAGCACATCTTGCGCGCGCGCGCGCGCGCGCGCACACACACACACACACACACACACACACACACACACACACACACACACACACACACACACACACACACACACACACAGACACACACACACAGACACAAACACACATACACACACAGACACACACACACACACACACACACACACACACACACACACACACACACACACACGATCATTTCTGTCCATTCCCAGTATCACCAATATACAGTAAACACTTTGGATTGTAAATGCGTTTTTTTTAACGTGATTTTTAGAAAACGCTTCAAAAGGCATAAGAGTGAGGGATTAACGTTTGTGAAGATTATCCTGCTGAACCCAAATTCGCGCTCCCATAAACTTTTGTTCACCACAGACCTCATTTGATGCATTTAAGTGAAATCCCCATTCTAAAACCCAATAGACTTTTTCCCTGACGGCGGCGATTTCTGGTTAAAGCCTACAAAAATACATCATCCCTGTGGTTAGGGATGGGAATTGATATGATTTTAGCGATTCCGATTCCATTTTCGATTCTGCTTATCGATCCGATTCCTTATCGATTCTCTTATCAATTCTCATTGGGCAAGGGAAAAAAAAAGAGTACAAACGGGTTTATTAACATTAATTTTCTTTTATATTATTATAATTATGTATTATTATTCAGCTCTGAGATCAGATTGCTCTTTTCAATCCCATACCAAGCAGGGATCAGTGTGTCTGTTAAACTGGCTCTGTTTGGGGGTTTGTATTTTGGGTTGAGCATCTTTGTCATCTCCCTATAGAAAATATATAGTGGGAATGAATGAAACAGAACTAGTGGTTAGAATGACAACATGCAACTTTGACATTTTACTTTAGCTGGCATGTCAGACAAACTTAGTCACTGCTCGGTGACATTCGTTTACCCTCGCCTCGGTCATTTTACTCTTCCCTGCCTGGGTGAATGGAGGGGCTAGAGGTTCACAAGAAGTACCGTACTCGCTGCAGCCTCTGACCCAGAGCGACGACCAGTCTCTGAACCAGTCTGACTCTGAACGTCGTCATCATCTAAATTAAATGGATGGAAATGGAGTATTGGTGAAATCTGGTTTACACAATGAAACAAATGGCACGAACACTAAACACATAATAGACAGGGTCTGGAGGAGTTTACCTTCCATATTAATAGATGACGCGCTAACATTAGCCGCGCTGCTGTTAGCCACGTTATCGTCACTCCGTAGCACATCAAAAACGTGACATTCCTCCAAAATTATTGCATGCTGTGTGGACAAATGTTTCTGCATATTGCTAGTATTTCCCCGCTTTGATGAAATAGAGGTTTTTGCAAGCATTGCAAGTGGCACTGTGGTCATCGTTTTGCTTCTGCCTAGACGCCATGGTGGCTGCGGTCTAAACAAAACAAGGCTGCGTGGGTGTTGCAGCGTGTGACGTCAACGCGCATGGAATCGATAGTGGAATTGTTAAGGACTTTGGCTAATGATTCCAAGGAATTGATCCCCTGGGACCCAGTTCTCAACAAGAACCGGTTCTCGATTTCCATCCCTACCTGTGGTACTCTATACTTCCCACAATTGAAGGCATAGCATCTCAGGGAAAAGCACTGAAACACATTGAATAACGTGCCAAATCCAATGTAGTGTGTGTCAGTCAGTCTCTCCCTGTGGACTGACTGAGCTTTTTACCACTCGAGTCAAGGTGACGGAGCGCAGCCTGTTCGTGTCGACACCTGCTGTGCATGTGTCTCCGTCTCCATCTACAAACATCTCATATCATTCTGAACTGAGATCCAACACTATTTTAAGCTATGAAGAGCCTGGTGGCCCCTGTACCTCCCTTAGCCAGAGCCTTTCAGAGAAAATGCCAAACTGGAAACTAACTGATATGTTATGAAATTGGTTGCTTTTATCAATCAATAATTCCACTGAATAATACATTTATTTCCCCCAGATATGGCGCCATATTGAGACAGACATTCTCAAGAAAAGGCAACATGTCTGAAATAATTCCAGATTCAATTTAAGAAAACAAAATTGCAAATTGACAAATGGGAACGTTTGTGATGTTTGCCTCGCCTGAGTCCAGACCTTTGAATCCGCCCACTCCAACGAGTTGGGTTTTGGCTGCTTTTAGAAGATGGGAATAAAGTCAGTGTAACCAGTTGACAATTCAGTCTGACACCAGCTTCATGTTTTTCAGCATGGAGGAGTATCATCTATTACCCTCTTGCAGGTGTGATGAATCAGATTTTCACTAGTAACTCAATTGAATTCAGTTTGACTCGAGTTCCCCCCCAGCATCAGGACCGCTTTCATCTGAATGCAGCATCTAATCTTCTCAGATCAGCTACTAGACTAGACTGCATTAAGGCCCTCCACACCGTCTTTGTTTCACAGCCCACGCACACAGCCTCTTTGCAATGGCGAGAATGGGGGGGGAGAGAGAGGGAGGGAGAGAGAGAGAGAGAGAGAGAGAGAGGGGAAGGGGGCAGAGAAAGAAACAGAGAGCGTATTTGGCTGTCAAGTACTTCAAGGCCATCATCATTATGAATCAAATTGATTCAGAATCCGGGTTAAAACACCACTTTTACTCCGCTCGGCGTATGTCATTTGAATGTCACTAACGCTAATGCTCTCGCTCTCTCTCTCTTTCTCCTTCTCTCGCTTTCTCTCCATCTCTCACTCTTTTTATCTTGTTCTCTTACATATTCATGTTTTCAGGGTGTGAGGCCTGCACTCCTCATGCACCCAGCGTGCGCGTGCCCTTGATTTGTAAAACAGGAGCTTGTTAAAAAATGCAAAAATCTCTCTCGCACTCTGACTGTCTCCCTTTCTATCTCTCTCACACACACACACGCACACGCACACACACACACACACGCACACGCACACGCACACGCACACACACACACACACACACACACACACACACACACACACACACACACACACACACAGAGCATGTGCATTATATATAGTACATCATCCCTATCATCTCCTTTTCGTTCTAGATCAAACAGACTTTAACATGTCTGGATGTACAGTAGTTGTATGCTCCAGTGGAAGACACATCTCTCCTAGCTGGTCCAGGCTAATTTTAGAGATATTGGGAAGCAGCAGGACTGGAGCCAGTGACAGTGTTGACCTGGGACGGGGTCCTCAGTCGCCACGGTAACCGCTCAGGGGGACACATACACCCCTGCTGTGTCCAAACTCATCAATCGATCAGACAACAGATGGATAATTAGATTGGATAGGACATGTCTGTCTGCGTATATTATATAAATACATATGTGCGTGCGTGTGTGCGTGTGTGTGTGTGTGTGTGTGTGTGTGTGTGTGTCTGTGCGCGCGCGCGCGCGTGTGCGTGCCTGCACGCATGTGCTACTGCTAGCTTAGAAGCAGTCAGTCATAACAGGTGTAGGACTGCCAAGCAGACAGAAGGCGTTATTGGCTGGCACAACACTGAAAGTCATGCAGTAGCAGTAGTGCCACATTTGGTTCACACCAAGCGGCAACGTCCACCTTGGAAAAATGAAGCCAACGTGGAAGTACTAAAAACAGTTCTTCGAATGGCCACTTCAAAAGTGAATCAATTCCCAATAGACCTCCATGTTAAAATGCCCAACTTTACAGCAGAAATAAACATTTTTACAGCCTGGTAAAAAAAAACAAAAAAACTTTTGGTATAGCTAATTTTACCTTTCATGACAACTGTACTGGGGGTGATTTAAAAAATATATATAACTCAATCTTTTATACAGGCTATGGCTGTAAAAACAAGTCTGATTGTATAGAAACACCAATGAGAAAATGACCCTAATTCTCACTTAATTTATTACCTCAGTAAACAATGAGTTTATGCTCTCAATAGTTCCAAGTCTTCTTCAATACAGCACAATGGTTTTTTTTTACCTTTATTTATACAGGCGGAGTCTCACTGAGAGCAATGCTCTCTTTTTCAGGAGAGCCCTGTTCACATTCACACACACATTCATACATGGAAGCTGACCAGTACAACCACAGTCTGATCTGCTGGCCACTGACCAGCTCCACTGGAGCAGTTGGGGTTAAGGGCCTTGCTCAAAGGCACCTCAGTGGTGGTAATGAGGGAGGGGCAAGTGCTGCCTTTTCACTTTCCCCACCCAGATTTATCCTGCCAGTCCCGGGGATTGAACCGACGACCTTCCGGTCACAAGCTCGCTTCTCTAACCATTAGGCCACCACTGCCCCCAACTGCCCTCACTTTTGTAAATGCCCCCACTGCCCCCAATTTTGTAAATGATGGTCCAATTTAGAGTAAAATAGACATGATGGACAGGTTGTCCAGGGATCGCACAGCTCACTGAGCATGGACCAGTAGCAGGCAGCGCCAAAAAAAAGATGGTGACGGTCAAAACGCCAAACATGAGGCTTCAAAACGGAGTCCACAAACCAGTGGGTGATGTCAAGGTGGCTGCATCATATTTTTATACAGTCTATGGTTCACACACAGACACAGACGCACACAGACACAGACACACACACACACACACACACACACACACACACACACACACACACACACACACACACACACACACACACACACACTTCTCTCAGGTGGTGGTTGGGGGTGTGTCAGGTACAACGCGGCTGAGTCAGGCAGTGTGACAGCAGCCCTGACAACATCTGAGATAATAATAGTGTGAGAAGAACACAGAACAGTACAACTCAACATCAGCAACACTGTTTAGCTGGAGGAAAGGAGAGGGAAGGGAAGGGAAGGAATGTAAAAGAGAAAAGGAATGCAAAAGAAAGGAGAAGGAAAAGGAAAAGAAAGGACAGGACCGGAAAAGGGAGTTAAGGAAAGGAACGTGTCATGGGAACCCTGGTTGCCGAGCATACTCAATTTAAGGAAAGCAAATGAGAATGAAAGAAGAGAAACAAAAGTATGTGGAAAAACAAGGAAAGTAAATGAACAGAAAGGAGAGGAAAGGTTAACAGAGAATAGAAAAAGTAAGCTGAAACTAAGTGAAAAGTGTCATATAGATGAGAAAAAGGGTGGTGGACAGTGGGGAGTGTGAAGCTCCTGTTAGCTCTCTCTCTCTCTCCTGTTCCTGCTAGCTAGCAGTAGTGACCTAGCCTGCTATCAGACTGAATCGTCAACTCGTTACACACCGTTTCCACCTTCCAGTCTGACATTGCCTCAATTCTAACCGATTTCCAGGGGATTTCTATTTTCCTTAACCAATCATTAGAGACCAACGTATCGGCCGTACAAACGTACTAATCTAATTCGGTCGGGAGAACGTAAAAAACACCTCCCCTTTGAATGCCTTCAAAGCAGAGTGCTGTTCGGATTTCAAAATAAGTGGTACTTTTCATCGATTTAAAACAGCCTCGATAGCGCATCTATCTCGTCTATAGCGGTCGCCATTGTTGTTATTACTCCATTGTGAACTTGACAACGGGAAACAGCTTGACAGCGGCGTTAGTCCCGCCCGTTGCGCTGTTTATTGATGCAGATTGGCTAATCGTTATTCCCCCTCGGTGCTCATTGGACCAGTCGGTTCTTCGACTGAGGAAATCGCTGTTGCATGTCACGATACCAGACCAGAAGCAGTCAAAACTCAACTCGGTGGAGTGGGTGGAAAGGTCTGGACCCAGGCAAGTATAGAGTATTAATAGCCCAGTTTTGACACCGAGAGAGGACTAACGACTGATGACTGAGGGCTCTGGCATCTGTCTGTTCACACACACTGCCACTCTCTCTCTATAAGCTGTTACGGCTGTATGTGTATGTTCCCTGTGGTGTTTCACCCTGTTCCTCTCCTGTCTCTACAGCTCGCCCAGGCATGCAACTAATCAGTCCTCAACGAGGCGCAGCTGTCCCAGGAAACAGGTTGACACCTTTTGGTCAGCAGCAGTTCCAATTGACCTTTTTCACAGCAGCCATTGTGTGTCTAAAAGGCAGGAAGTAACACAGGTGCAAGCTGTGTTACTTCCTGCCTTTTAGACACAAAATGGCTGCTGCACTATGTGGACGCCCCCGTTTTATCACATTTTATGGACCTGCACACACCCGTTTTTGCTTAAGTGATGAAGCTTGATTGCCAGACACATTTCTCACATTTGAGATGCCAAAGATCTTCAGAACTTCTCTAAGAAGCATTTTCTCGATCATTTCTCACTCCCAACAAGTGCCACAGAAATCTTAATGTATCTGCTCTACGCTTTTCTCATCTCTTCTCCTTCAGATCTTTTCTCTCCAATCTCCTCTCTCTGCAGATTCATCTCCTCTCCTCCATCCCCATCTCTCTGCGTGTCTCCTTCACTCTGCCTGTCCTGTATGTCTTTCCTCTCACCTCGCCTACTCAATGCCTCTTCTATTTTTCGCTCTTCTGGTTTTGAATTTACATCTCAGGCATTGAGCTGCCTCTCATCCAAGGGATCCAACAGTAGAATTCGCTTACATTTCTAGATCACCAGCTTTTCAAGGACGCAAGGAGGACAAAGGTCAACGCCACAGTAGACATTTCTGTGTGCATATACAGCAAAGAACCAGCCGTCTCCTCATCTTGAGCTAGTCTCCTCCAGTCCTTCCGAGCAGGCTCCATCTCTCCCACCCCCCCTGAGCGTCTGGCACATAGTGGTGACACAAGCCCGTGGTGGGCGTCGCCCTCTGCCAAGTGGTGCCAGTCTAATGGAGGGCTTGCCAGCTAACGGGACTGCCAAGGTGCCAATTAGTACCATTACCCATGAAGGCACCCTTCTCATCTCCTCCCATTCTATCCTGTGTTTCAACTCGTTTTCCTCTCTGCTCTCTTTGTCTAACCTGACGCTGCCAGATGGTTGTTTTCACCATAACCACCTGGGAACTCGCACTGGAAACATTTAAAAGGGGCAGGCACTTTCAAAAAAATACCTGGCAGGTGATTGGCTGAACCATCTGTCTATCACCGTCTATCATGGGCCCGCTTCTCGCTGTCGTCACCTCTAAATCCCGCCCATAGCTGCGTCTGGACACTGATTGGGCAAGGTGGATTTGACACACTCACACTCTCCCTCACAGCTTATTCTGCTAGCATGGGGAACCGGCTGTGCAAGCTTGCATGATGATCAGACTAATTCTACGTTCCAGATGACAACCCGGAGGTCTGAATTTCCCAGTTGAAATCTTCCGATTTCTGACCCCCAGACAGGCTGTGAACATCACTCCCTCTCGTGTGATATTGCTTAATTAAAGACCCCCTAAAGTCTGCGGGAAAAACCATCAGACACAAACTATTATTCAAAGTAGAGTCTTTTATATACATCTTGAAACATGACTTTAGGGGGTCTTTAAGGAAAAGCAGTAAGTGCCAATCCGTTTATTCATACCTCCCTCCCTCTCGCTCTCTGTGTATGAGGCATCTTGGAACACCAGGCAGCGTGCTGAGGTAATCACGGCCTCCAGCATCCACAGCGTTCGCAAATGCTCTCATAATTACGCATGTTGACACATAGCATAGAGTCGGGTGAGTCAGGGGGATCCACTGCAGAAGGGTTCACATGCACAATAGTCTGAGTTGCGGCATGCCTCCCACAGGCAAGATTTTCTACAATACAAATAATGACTCGCATCATGCCAGCGTAGACCATCTCAAATAATGACTCGCGTGAAAACCTGCCCCCCCATATCATTCATTTAACATATTGATTTCAAAGTTGAGATGGTTTCATGGTCCGACTCAAGGACTCATTTAGACACATACTGTAATTTGAAAAAAGCATCACTGGCTGTAAGGAAATCTCTTTTTAGTTCCTGAAAAGTTTACAATTTACAAGGTTTTCATTCAACAGCAGTGATTTGCTATTTAGGGCAAAGCATGCTACAGTGTCTTCCTGACTGCCTACTGTATACAGTATAGTGTATTTATATCAGTGGCCCAGTGGGAATCAGACAGCTCATCCTGACAGTGGTAGTGGTTAGTTTTAAGACCACAGACTGTGTGCCCTTATCACACAGATGTGTTTTGCTGTTGGCTAGAAAACACAAACCGTTTACACTACAGTTAATACATCCAGGCAGATCCAATACATTTCATTTAAGATGTTTGTTAAAGTGCTGTACTAGGTGTCATCCTGAAATGCAAATTTCTTCCATAAGGACTATGGTTGCCCAGTACCACAAATCTATATCTAATAAAGGCAGAATCGTCTGTCTGTCCTTTGCATATCTCGAGAACCGTGTCATCGACTCGACTTCAAATCGAGGAGTGCGCTTAGGGAGACCTGACAGAGTGCAGTGCCAAATTTTGTGCAATTCAGACGCGCATAGTCATAGCGTCACCTACTGGCAAGTTGCAACACTAAAAGTGGTTTATCTTGAGAAGCGTTCGTCCGATCGACTTCAAACTTGGGGATTGTGCTGCTGGGAAACCAGACAGAGTGCAATGCAGAATTCCATCCATCCACCTACTGGCAACACAAAGTGGTTTATCCCGAGAACCGAGAAAGTGCAGTGTTGAATTTTGTGCAATTTGACTAATCGGGGGCGGTGAAGAGTGGAATGGGGGGAAGGGGAGGGAGGGGAACGGGCACTGCACTAGTTACACATAATACCACAAACACAAGAACTGTACCATATTCCTTTGTGTAAAGATGAATGTGATATAAATAGACCAAATAAAACATGCTCGTAGTCGTCTGTTGCTTATTTGGGTCTCTGACCCTTCCTGTCGGCAAAGGTCTGTTAATTACTGACTGATAGACAGTGCTGGTGACTCATCTAATATTACCAGCAGATCTCATAATTCTCTGCACTCGCTCCCTAATAAGGTTGCAAACCTCGGGCGATAGCCTATGACTGAGTGTATGTGTGTGTGTGTGTGTGTGTGTGTGTGTACGTGTGTGAAGGGTCTGTGAGTACGTGTGTGTTTGAGAGAGAGAGAGAGAGAGAGAGAGAAAGAGCAAGAGAGCGAGAGAACATTTTCATGAATCCATCTTTGCTGTGGCTAGAATGATAATTTAGAAAGGGGTCTGTCTACAGCTCACTTCATCATGCTGAATATTCATCAAATTAGACCTGCAAGGCAATTGCATCCAGATCGAGAACGTCTCGTCCCCAAATCACAACAAGGCTCTAATTCAATCCAACCCAGATATGGGAAGAATAAAGGCTTTGGCTGGTTACCGGCTGTTTGGCGGTGACAGAGTGGTGGCATGTCTAGACATTCTTTCATATTACTGTGACAGATGGAATATGGCTTCTGTGACTTTCAGAGAAAATTACGTTTTGTGTTTGTAACGTCAGAGTCATCATTTGAAAATACCAACAGATTGCTGAAGAGTCAGGAAGAAGCACACACACTGACCACTGCAGAAGATGGAAACGCATGAAGAAGGATTGCCCAATCTATACACACAAGTGACACAACTCACTGTAAAGTCATGAGAAAAGTAAGGGCTGATTTGAGGTAGGGCATTCGACAGAAATGAAGTGTTTTCAACATCTGGAAAATTTTGTTATGTCGCGGGCACCGTCGTATTTTGTCGCGCAATGCGATTGGGTAGTCACATTGTGTCACACTAACGTCGCCATGGAGATTTTAGTTTTCAATTAACTGAATGCTCTTATTGATATTTTGGTCTGTAACTTTGTCGTCCTTGTTTAATTCGTTTAATTAATTTCGCTTAGCTCGCAGCAAATAGGGTCTAGCTGAAAAACTGGCAGAACAAGTCAGACAGTATCGCTACTCTTTACTGAAAGAATACAAAGCTGCGCAGATGGCATTAACGTCATGGAAAGAGATTGCCGGTATTCTGAGTATCAGTATGTTGGACTGCAAAAATGTATGTATGTTGGTGGAAAGATCTACGGGTCAGGTAGGCTATGTTTACTTTTAGACGAAAATGTTACAGTAGGCTTAGTCTCTCCCTCCCCAGACTCAAATATAACGTTGAATCGCTGCGCTCCGCATACTACATAAGTGAGTCTGTGCCACTTCACAGCCACTGCTGGTTTTTGAAGGCGGGTTGAAATTGAATGAGTGACAGGTCGTAGCACCGATGAGAGAGCGGTTCGAAAAATGGGCTGCGCCTCCCGTGTCGTCTGATCGCAAAGTCGTTACTGATTGGGGAAGACTGAATCCACCACTGGCCAATCACTGGCCAAGTGAACGGTTCCCTCCCCTAACCAGCCAGCTGGGGGGAAGCGTCCCAGACCCAGGGAGAGCTCTGTCTGCAGCATGCAGTAACGTAGTGTATCAGCGTAAGAACTCTCATGGGTCTGGCGTTGAGACTACAGTAGGCTAAACAATAACCACTCGGTGGTCAAGAAGATTATTCTGTGTCATGGAATTTTAATGTTACTTGGCTTGTGTCTTAAAGGTGGTGTAAGTGGTATTAAAATAAACTAAAAAAATAAAGTGTTAAATAGCTCTACTTTCCGGCAGCCATCACTGATATAGAGTGTTTGGTCAGTAGCATGGGTCATCTGCTCTGCAGTATACAGAAAATAAATGTTCTGGGATCCCATCCTACCGTACTTTTATCCAATCAGGAGAGAGGATTCCACAAATTAATTTTCTGGTTACTGCAGAGGGGAGGGACTGGGAGAGGCACGTTACTGACTAAAAACTCTATGAGTGAAGGCTGTCAGAATGTAGAGCTATTTAAGACTTATTCTAACATCAAAAAATCACTGCACCTTTAACAGTCAAATGGACGTTCACAAACGTTGCGTGTCTCTTTATTTTCTGTCGAGCGCCCTTGCCCTACCATAAATCAGCCTTAAAACTAGGCAGGCCTCTCTCTCTTTAACTCTCCCTCTGTGTCTCTTTATCTCTCCCCTGTGTGTGTGTGTGTCTCTCCCCCCCTCCCTTCAGAAAGGTGAGATTAGAACCATCCATTAGCATCCAGTGTGTCTGTCTCGCTGTGTTTTAATTAAGCTTCTAATTTTGGCCCTAGTCGCTTGCCGTGGGGCTGAGCGTCACATGATCAACACGCCGAGGAGGCTGGGGGCGACTGACTGTCCCCTACACGTCTTCCACACTTCCCCTTACGGTATGTCACTCCTCTCTCTATGCACTCTTTCTCTCCCCCTCCTCCGCCCCTCTCTCCTCCTCTCTCTATGCACTCTTTCTCTCCCCCTCCTCGCCCCCTCTCTCCTCCTCCCTCTATGCACTCTTTCTCTCCCCCTCCTCCGCCCCTCTCTCCTCCTCTCTCTATGCACTCTTTCTCTCCCCCTCCTCCGCCCCTCTCTCCTCCTCTCTCTATGCACTCTTTCTCTCCCCCTCCTCCCTCCCTCTCTCCTCCTCTCTCTATGCACTCTTTCTCTCCCCCTCCTCCGCCCCTCTCTCCTCCTCTCTCTATGCACTCTTTCTCTCCCCCTCCTCCGCCCCTCTCTCCTCCTCTCTCTATGCACTCTTTCTCTCCCCCTCCTCGCTCCCTCTCTCCTCCTCTCTCTATGCACTCTTTCTCTCCCCCTCCTCCGCCCCTCTCTCCTCCTCTCTCTATGCACTCTTTCTCTCCCCCTCCTCCCTCCCTCTCTCCTCCTCTCTCTATGCACTCTTTCTCTCCCCCTCCTCCGCCCCCCTCTCTCCTCCTCTCTCTATGCACTCTTTCTCTCCCCCTCCTCCCTCCCTCTCTCCTCCTCTCTCTGACAAAGCGCTGGGTATCGTTCGGAGGCAAGCCTCAGCTCAGCTCATCAATAATGGAACAGCCACAATCATAGAATTCTCTAAGAACCTGTCTGTCTGACACCCTTTCTACTTTTGTGCTATGGATTTATTAATATTTCATCCACGCGTGCGTGTGTGTCCTTTACAACCATAAACATTTCCTCTTTCAGCTCTGACACAGTGAGTCACTTTAGCGCTCTTGAAAAGGCAACTGCTATCAAATGCCCTTTTAAAATAACAAAAGTAACACCTTTCCCTCACTGAATAGATAGACTGGTATGAGCCCCCCTGGGCCTTTAAGCACCACATAATCCATGTATTGTAAGTACACAGAATAAGATGCTAGATTATGGGAAAGCACGAGCTGTAGCCACCTCACAACAGACTGCAGCTGCTGTTGGCATCACTTCACTGCTTCAGTGTTCAGTCTGCTCCAATATTGTGTTTAGGTTGCACTTAAGCCTCAAGTTCTGCTACACCAGTCTAAATCTCTCCCATGACTCTGGCGAAATTAATTAAGTCAACGAAGGAAAATAAACCCAGCTTTGGCAAGTGGAGAGGTGTACACTGTCTCCTCATGTGGATTGAGTTTAATACATTGATTTCCAAAACTACTCGTTAGCAAAACCATTCAAAAGTGAATGTGCATGTAAATCATTATGTAAATTGATGTTTTTGTGTGTGTGGTGTGGTGCAGACCAAACCACACCAAGACTGCCTTAAAATGCAGGAAATGATTCCAAAATGCTTTTAGCAAAAGGTTTTATCAGTATAAGGAGATGGATATTGAAATATGATAGCCTGCAGCTACTCATGCTTGAAAAGCCCAGCAGAACAAAATGAACCAAGCGAAAACTTGACTCGGGTCAAGATGAGGTGAAATGAACACATTTCCCATCAGTACTTAAAGAGTAACTAACCCTTAAAACACTTTTTTCAGCTTTTAACCAATATATATATGGCTTTTGAGGTGGTGCATAAAGGATTCTGGTCAAAATCTCCACATTTGAGACTAAACTGTTAGAATTCTATAGACTGTATAGTTTTGAGGCAGCAAGAGAGCCCTCTATGGGTTCAAACCCGCTTTTTTGGGGGGGCACTCCAAAATGGCCGATTTGGTTGTCTGTTACGTCACGGCCAACTCCCCCCTTTCCCACTCATGTGAAATAAATAAAAATCATGTGATCATTAGCTAATGCCAGATCCATAATAGAAGAGTTGCAACATCTCCATTCACTCCAATGGACCCGTTTTTAGCGAGGATTGAGAAGGGCTGTCCGTTTGTGACATACTTTCTAAAGGGTCAGATGTTTAAAGAATCAAATTGTATATTATCACTATCAGCTATATTTTATGCATTAAATGTAGCACGAGCCCACTTCCTGGGTGCTGCTGTGGCAACGCAAGGCATTGTGGGTAATATGGTACTGTGGCTAATGCTAAAGAAAACCAAATTGCAGGTGTGATTCACATTCAATCAAGACCGGCAAACAACAAGGAACTTCATCTCAAGCAATGCAAAGCAAGCTACTGGCCAAACTTGAGCAGCCAAGCTCATTAGAAACAACTGTGAGCTGTGTGTCCAGAAAGCCTGCATTTGAAAAGCTGCACATCCCTCAGTTGTTGACCTGAATGTGGCCCAGTAACATCAGGTGTTTTGAATACACTGTCTGCATCTCACACACCAACCACTCCTATCCACTGATCATGCTAATAAATCTTCACAGATATACATCCAAATACCGTACAGTATAAACACACGTGTGCACACACAGACGCGCGCAAGCATGCACACACACAGATTCAGCTGCACTCACCCACTGAGGACCACTATGAAGTCCATGACGTTCCATCCGTTCCTGAGGTAGGAGCCTTTATGGAATACAAAGCCCAGGGCGATGATCTTTATCCCCGCCTCGAAACAGAACATCCCTATGAAGTAGGGCTCTGTCTTCTCCTGTTGAAGGCAAAAGGCAGATCGGCAGACTGATCGTTAACAACATGCCACTGTGTCTCATCGTTGGCTGTCATTTTGAATTCTTTTGCAATAAAAGGGTTCCTTTTTTATTTCTGAGAATGAATGCTCCATCATAATTATATAAATTGCATTTGAGCGACTTGAAAAAATATTGTGAAGTGTGTGTATGTGTTCAAGGATGTCTTGTCTAAATGTGAACACAAATAAAGATATCAATGTGTGTGTGTGTGTGTGTGTGTGTGTGTGTGTGTGCGTGCGTGCGTGCGTGCGTGCGTGCGCTGTGTCTCACCAGTCTCTTAGACATGGGGGTTTTGTCCTCTCCTGGCAAGTGCTGCTCCAGAGCCAAGACGATGCAGTTGGCGATGATGGTAGCGAGGATCATGTACTCAAACGGAGTGGAAGGCCAAGGTTAAGGAGCTTACCAAACTTGTAGACCTACCTAATGCTGACCTTCTGGTAGTGTTGACCTTAAGTGACACGTGGATGATTCACAGTTTGAAAGGGAAGGAGAATATATACACCAAATCAAACACAACGCAAATGCAGTCGATTAATCAGAGGGTGTTTTGAAAATGTGTCTGTGTACTGTGGACTAAAAATGACATTAGGATTGTTATTATACTTTGTGTAGGGCACAGAAAGTTGGCTCTCAGTTCACCAACTGACAACACGGAGGCCACTGGCAAGCTGCCAGGATGAATCTGCAACATGTAGCATGTATTCTGTCTCATTATAGGCTAGCAGAAGCAGGCTAGTGGAAAGATGCAATGCAGAGCACCTGGTAGAAAGCAGTAAATCCTCTCCTCTCCTCTGCTATAAACACTCAATTGTTCACTGCCATTTTAGAATGTTGCTTTTTCACATCAAATCACATTGATTTAGGATAGGACATAATTAGTTGAGTTAATTAAATCAAAGCCACCGGCGCTGCAACTTCATTATAATATAATGTCAGTATAGAGATAAAACAGACAAACATTGATTCCTCTGTATGAAACAGCATTAACCTGTCATGTTTTAGCCCGGGGGCCTGAGACTCATCCAGACACTGCCTCTACTGTACCTTGTCTGAGGACAGCTGGAACAGACAGGGACAGACAGACAGACACACACACACACACACACACACACACACACACACACACGCACACGCACACGCACACACACACACACGCACACGCACGCCCATGCACAGGCAATCAAAGGCTTATCAAAGAGGGATGAATGGGTGGGTCAGAAACCTGATCTGTTAAATAGGGTCACTCCTACTACAACAAGCTTCCCAGCATGCACCAACAGACCTCTGAGGTTGATGGTTCAACTCCTCCCTGAGGCTAAGCCAGCAATGTGCTCTTGATCTAATGTGGTGGGTGGGCTGTGCTCTTTCTCCTGGTTATGTGCAGAAGAGGTAGGAAGCAGGGGAGGTTAGATCTGGAGTGGAGTGGAGAGAGGGAGGAATAAGGAGACCTAATGAGAAATAAGCGATGAGGGGGAAAAGGGTGATCAGCGAAGGAGAATAAGGCTGTTATATAGCCCAGCGGTTTTCAAAGTGGGGGCCGGGGCCCCCTGGGGGGCCGCCAGGCGACACTAAGGGGGCCTCAGCAAATGAATGTAAATGCTTTAAAAATACCGGGCATTATCGTCGTACAAGCGATATCTGCTTTTGTGCTTGTGCCCTGGTTTGCGCGCCGTAACGCCGTGTCTATGCTATCGTCAGATGAGCGCAGACTGCCATAAATCCTCACATTTGCTATGGTCCCTATACGCGCAACTTTTTGTGCTAAGACCTCTGAAAAGCAGGTTTTAGCGCAGAAAAACCCCGCTGCGCTTGAGCGTACCATTATTCTCCGCTCTGCGCAGCGCCGTGCAGGGGAAATCCTTGGATACGTCATTACGCATGGATGTCCCATTAAAATACAAATACCAGGACATCAAATTCTGCTGCTAAAATTGCGGAACAGCAGATTATTCAGTGAGGCAATCAACTATTATTCACTGAAAAACTTTTATCGCATGTAAAGTGCCACAAACATGCTGATAGCGTCTTTCTACCCCCTCTCTCTCCCTCTCTATCTCTCTCCGAAACCTCACGCACGCACACCATACTGCATCACCCAGATTAATGAATCACCAATGCTAAAATAAATACTTAGGTCGGGTTCACACCAGAAAGTCCGGGTCCTTGGTTCGGGCCAGAGAAGAGGATGATACATTGTTTCGTTTTTCAGCTGGTTCGGTTTGCGTTCACAAGGCCAAAATCCACTAGTCCTGCCCACACGAACCAAAGTCACGTGGGCAGAAATCTCGTTCTATTATCCACATTATTTTTGTGAGGCTCCGCTGTAAAATAATTCTGGGAGCAATATCTGGACTAGAACGTGAGCAGCTGTGTGTTTACGCTTGTTGGCTTGACGCTGCCTGGATAGTACTCTGCACTGTATGAGCGAGAAGCGCCTGGCTAGCGGGGTAATCTGCACTGCAGCACGTGCCTCCCGGTGCCTCCTCGCATCGCATTTCCTTGTTGAACTCCGACGTTAAAAGTTTGCTCGTTACAAAATAACACTAGTTTTGGGAATGTAGCCTAATAATGTTTTCTATCACATCCGCTAACCTGTTGCTCGTTGAACAAGTCGGCATTTATCAGCTCAGCTGCAACGTTTACAGATGGGTACATAGACGCGCTGTGTTGTGTCCCTTTTTACAGTCTATGGTTGTGTCAAGCTAGACGTAACGGGGGAAGAGGACAGCAGAAGGAAGCATCATGGTGCATCATGGCCGCCAAAAATAAGGTGGATTGGCCATACAATTTGTCGGGGCAAAAGTAAACAAACCCTGCCACTAGTCATTTGTGTCTGTTTGTGATGTCGCTGGTAACGAGACGAGATAAGCTAGCTAACTGCTACAGCTAGCAAGCAGCTTCTTCTTCAGTGGGAGCTTCCAAAACAGGAAATAACCAAAAAAATCAACACAAAAAACCACATGCTTCCTCCGACTAGTCCGGGTGGGGTTCACACCAGAAATGGGCCGCTCCAGAGTTCGCTTGAGAGCGGACCGAGACCACCTCTCACAGGCGAACCAGAGCGCGGTTTTTAGTCCGCACCAGAGTTCGAGTAGGAGCGTTCACACCGACCCTATGGACCGTACTAAAGGGGAAAGGTCCGATAGACCGGACTAAACAAGGCTGGTGTGAACCCGCCCTTAGCCTACTAAAATATTAGTCTACAATTATTTCCCCCCTTTGAGTAGCCTACATTGATCTGTCAGTTAGTTCTCTGTCAGCTCTCATCTCCCTCTCTCTCCAAACCGCCCCTCTCGGCTATGTCACTCACTCGCCCTCGCTCTCAGTGATAAAGAAAATAAAAAAGTTCTACTGAAACTAATTATCCCCAACCAGACTAGTCGGGTTTTCTGTGGAAAAATAAACAGGAACAAATAGGCTACAAAGAGGGGTTAATGGGAAATTAATTTAGAAAACTTGGACATTGTAGTAGCCTACTTGCAATATTATTGTTTCCAACACGTTTCTATTTTCCAGTCAATGAATGAACCCGAATTGCATCAATTAAAACCTGCAAATCACAGATGTTTTTAACAGGTGAACATATGATGCAATGGTTGTTGTGAGATGTCCAAATTACACATGGAGAGAATTACAGCATGCATCGCGCAAACTGTATTAAAAGGAATGTGAGACGGGAATCTGATTGGTTTGATTGATGTAACGCCCAGGCATTGCCAGGCCACACCTGTGAATAATGCAGATGGCTAAGACCGCCCAAATCCCTTTTGCACTGCGCGCATGTGGCATTTTGCGGGGCACGGAGAATAGCAGATGACTTGGCACGCCTCCAATTTGCGCCTGCGCCCGGCGTTAAAGACGCGCAAGCACTAAATTACAGCTTTTACCAAGATAGGGCCCACCATCTTTATGGGGAAGGAAATGCTTCACTTATATTTGTCAATACTACAATAAATAACTAAATATATTTTTGTTATATTTTATAATTCTATCTAGTGTAGTATTAACAAATATAATTGGATCCTTTCCTCCCACATAATATTATGTGGAATATAATAATCATATTTGCCATGCCCATCTTTCTAATTGCCTGTCACGGCTGCCAGTCAAAACGTCATCACATTCATTGTCATTTCCCCCTGGTGTGGGTGATAGTCTGGAACAATGTTTATAACGGAAAAATAGAAATATTAAATATTGAATATGAAGAAATTAGAAAATATTTGAGATACAAATATAAGTATTGGGTTATTGCATTAGTAAAAGTAAGGAAATATATTCTGAGGTTGTATGGATGTGATTTTTGACATTTTCAATAGTATAATTGTCAATGGGTTTTTTAAGACATCTTGCAATAGGGGGCTGCGGCCAAATTCTAATGCTATCCAGGGGGACTTGGCATGGAAAAGTTTGGGAACCCCTGATATAGCCTACGTAGAGAGGGAGGGCGGAGCTTGAGGAATGAGGTGGGCTGGTAGGAGGCAATGACAGCGAATAAGTGTGATGACAGCGGACGGATCAATGTTGTGCTGGCAGCTGTAACCCAGCAGGGTTATCCAGGGACATGTGAGTGATGAAAAGCTAAATAAACAGAGCAAATACAATCTGACTCCCACCAGCCTCCAGGGACTCTGACTCAGACCTGGGCTGCGCCGCACACTGACTGTTGAGTGTAAAGACAATCAGTGAATTGTTCCAAACCACAGCAGCCATCAGCAGCTAGTAGATAATGAGAGATCACAAAGATGAGCTTCACTAGATAATATTCTGTCTCAGTCTCGGGTTTGTTTTTGTCTCAAAGTGAAGTGGATCTTCTGATTCACTGCCCTACAATCAGCAGCAAGGCTTTAGGCACAGTGAGAGCTCTCAGCGGCAGCCAGCCAGCCACACCCCGCATTCCCTCAAACACACTCAACAAACAGGAGGGGGCGGCGAGGAGACGGGAGGAGAGACACGGAGGTAAGGAAGGGAAGAAAAGAGAGAAGATGAAGACAGAAGGAGAGAGGAGAGAGGTATCCACGGCAACGGGCTTCTCTCCCAGCCAAAAGTCAATGCCACAAGATGGTTACCGGGCAGCTGAACTATCTCTGGCTCCCGTGTATCTATGGCTGTATCTACACACACACACACACACACACACACACACACACACACACACACACACACACACACACACACACACACACACACACACACACACACACACACACACACATACACACACACACACACACACACACACACACACACACACACACACACACACACACACACACACAGAAGCCAATACACTGGGTAATTTAGAGCACAAGATGAGGGACCTATAGGCCAGTGTTTTAATCTCATTTAGATGAATAAGGTTGTCAACCGAACAAGGACTTGTCAAAGGCCTCATTTATTATAATAATATACCGGTATATATATTTTTAACTTTATCCTGGATCAAATTATGCGGTCATTTCCAAGAACATGATCAAAACAAGTAAAAAAAAAAAGATGTCTAGACCATTAATACATTGAGTAATGACAGGAAATTGTTTTCAAAGTTTTTAAGAAAACATCTCTGCATAAGAAACTTTGAAATGAGACCCCAGGTGTGAGTGTGCTGCCTGTGCCTAACCGTGTGAAAACGGCCCAAAATAAAACAAGGTGTGAGGTTGGCAGATTGGGCAAAGAGGCTGCCAAGAAAAAGTCAAGTCAAGTCAAGTCAAGTCAAGTCAAGTGTATTTGTATAACCCTAATTCACAAGCATGTCTCAGAGGGCTTTACAGAGAATATGTCTAGCTAAGTCTAGCTAAGCACTACCAATAAACAGAATTGAACAATCTTATATTAGAGAGATAGGGGGAGGGGGGAGAGAGAAGGGAGAGAAGGGGCGAACAGGGGGGAGGGAGGGGGAGAAGAGAGAGATAGGATGTTTGCATACCTACTGTAAGGCCCCATCATATTATAACTATATATACTGTACTGTACATATAAATACACATAGGCTCTCACACAGGTGACCTCAAAGATCTCTGATGTAAAATGTCATGACTTCTGATCACTCACTTTGCAAGTCGGCACACTTCAACGACCTAAAGGTTTTGTTTCTTCCTGGTTTCTTGAACTTGTTTTTCACCTCATAAAAGTTATTTAGGGGTAAAGAGTCTTGTTTCCACAGCGAGAAGCTGGAGAAGCTGCTATACAGTGTGTACTTACTGTGTACAAACCACCAGCGACTGTGAGAAACACGCTGCAAAATTGTGCATAATTTGTAAAATTCCCATTCTCTTACTTCCCCAGAGAATGAATAAAATTTTCTGACTTTCCCTGACTGGAAACATCTCCCAAAAAATTCCATGCTCAGTTGGAGGTCTGTTCACAATACTTAACCCCACTCAACAAGTGTCTTTCTTTATCCAAAACCACCCTATCCGTCTCGCTGCTGCATGACGTCACGGAACTTTTATTTTTGGAAGCAAATTTGACGTCAAGGATCGTCAGCCATGCAGAACCCGGCAAGGAGGCGTCTCGTGAGGCGAGCTGTGAGTCACTGTGAAGATGGCACTCTGCCTCCACTCTCAAACATGCGTGTAAAAATAGACGGAGAGATGGAGCGCGACGCGCTGTGCATCTGTGAACACGCCGACGCCCAGATTGGCTTCAAGCCCCGTGTTATTATTATTACAAAGGCGTGAAAATGCAAACGAATCACAGGCATCTGAGCCGAGCCTATTGCAATTCTGAGAGTTGGCTGTGGCCTGTGTGTGTGTGTGTGTGTGTGTGTGTGTGTGTGTGTGTGTGTGTGTGTGTGTGTGTGTGTGTGTGTGTGTGTGTGTGTGTTATGCAGAGGGCAGGATTATATATACAAACATAAAGTAGAGAAAAGACTGGGGTGTTCTCTCAAGGTGGAGTGATACAAGCAAGTAAACTGACGATAAGGCAAAATAACCAACTATATTTAAGGCTAGGAAAGGTTAAAGAATTGAAAGGACAAAATAGAAAAGGTGACTGAATTTTTGTACATTTCTGAGGATACAGGTATGTTTTCTGGCTCAGGAGAGATGACATTATCAGACTATAATAAGCTCATTTGCAGCATGTACAACTTGTTGGAGTCCATGGTCAGTGTGCTATTCGCTGACAATGAAGCCACCCATGGCTCTGCACCTGCAATACGTCTCTGATACAGTCCAGAGCTCGACTAGCTCTCGGTCCTGAATCTACTCTCAGGTCCACTCCTCCTCTATCTGAGCCTCTGGCCTGAGCTACTCTCAGGTCCACTCCTCCTCTATCTGAGCCTCTGGCCTGAGCTACTCTCAGGTCCACTCCTCCTCTATCTGAGTCTCCATCCTGAGCTACTCTCAGGTCCACTCCTCCTCTATCTGAGCCTCCATCCTGAGCTACTACTCAGGTCCACTCCTCCTCTATCTGAGCTTCTGGCCTGAGCTACTCTCAGATCCACTCCTCCTCTATCTGAGCCTCTGGCCTGAGCTACTCTCAGGTCCACTCCTCCTCTATCTGAGCCTCCGGCCTGAGCTACTCTCAGGTCCACTCCTCCTCTATCTGAGCCTCCGGCCTGAGCTACTCTCAGGTCCACTCCTCCTCTATCTGAGCCTCCATCCTGAACTACTCTCAGGTCCACTCCTCCTCTATCTGAGCCTCCGGCCTGAGCTACTCTCAGGTCCACTCCTCCTCTATCTGAGCCTCCGGCCTGAGCTACTACTCAGGTCCACTCCTCCTCTATCTGAGCCTCCATCCTGAGCTACTCTCAGGTCCACTCCTCCTCTATCTGAGCCTCCATCCTGAGCTACTCTCAGGTCCACTCCTCCTCTATCTGAGCCTCCATCCTGAGCTACTCTCAGGTCCACTCCTCCTCTATCTGAGCCTCCATCCTGAGCTACTCTCAGGTCCACTCCTCCTCTATCTGAGCCTCCATCCTGAGCTACTACTCAGGTCCACTCCTCCTCTATCTGAGCCTCCGGCCTGAGCCAGCCAGTTAATCCTGAGGATGAATGTGGCCATAGCTCAGTCAGCCCTATTCACACACGACAGCCGTGTCAGCTCCGAGCCATAGTCTGAAATGATTGTTTTGTTCTTATACACACCTCGAGGTCAGGACATATAGAGGCAGGTGGAAATACAGCTGTTTGACTGCCAGAAGTGTTGATGGAGCGTGAGAAGAAGGGCTTTAATGGTGGGACATACATCAAGTCTGATGTTTTGTGGATTGAGAATATGAACTTTCTGTCAGCAGATTGTTGGAATGAAGAACCACGCATGCCTAGCAGAGTGTTTGAGAATAAACACGAGAGTCAAGCACTTGGCTATTTAATACTAGTGCCATATTCTTCAACTAGAGCCACCGTAAAACTCTCGGTAAAGCAGGGAAAAGCATAAAGACAAATGAGAGTCGTTTCCAAAATAAACCTGAAAAAAAGAGGAGAACTCACACCCCCCGTCTGATGTCTGAAAAATATGGGCTACCAGCGGCCGTGTCTCACACATGGTTATTTGCACCTGCACTGATGAAACAAACTATTAAATCCAACAATCAATTATTTAAAGGTGTATCTTCTCACTGGGAAGTTTCCCGCTGCGGGGGCCTCCGGTGGTGATCTAGGGATCAGACAGGAGGAGCAGCTGCCAGCCTCTCCAGGCCTGCGGCACTCAACTTGGGCCATGTGCTTCATTAGCCCCGCCTCTTCCCCGCTGGCCCCCGAGTGGCCTCGCATCGACCGGCGCCGCGGGTAGGCTGCCAGGCAGAACTCACGCATCAGCCCGCCGCCACAGCCACACGCTCGTGCGCTCGGAAGCCCACACACGTCACCGAGGCTCCGGGCGTCACGCCCCCGGGCCACGGGAGCCTCCAGAGGATTCCTGCATTGATGACCGACCGCTGTTACCTGAACACTCTGAAAGAAAGAGCCACTTATGGCAGGGCGAGCGCGGCACACATGGTGCTCGAACAAAAGGCTGACCTTTAGGAGATGTCGTGTTGAGATTGTGCGTGTGTGTGTGTGAGAGTATGTGTGTGAGTGTGTGTGTGTGTGTGTGTGTGTGTGTGTGTGTGTCTGTACTTGAATCTGTGTGCCTAATGTGAAGCAGGGTGCTTGGTTGTGTTGGTGCTCTTATGTGTAGCACTAATATAATAGAGCAGTGTCAGTACCAGTTCTCTGTATGTGTGTGTGTGTGTGTGTGTGTGTATTTGTATGCAAATGTATGCATGGATACTATGTGTGTGTGTGTGGGGGGGGGTCTTACCTATGAGGCAAAGGGAGGCGGGGCTGCCTGGGGCCCCACACTGACTGTGCACAGCACCGAGTCCAGAGGGATCCACGAAACTAAGCAGAATGTGAGTTCACGGATCCGGATGGTTTTAACCAGGCTACATCAGCAGCAGCAGCAGCAGCAGCAGCAGCAAAGCTACCCATGTAGAGCGGGGGGGTGGGGCTTGCATGCATACTTTGCTCAGCCAATCAAACTGAATGGATATGGATTAAAAAGAAAAAGGGTCGGGATTCAGGGGGCCCCATGCTCTCCTTTGCCTAGGACCCGCAAATCACTAAGACCCCTGACTATGTGTACGTGCATGTATACTGTATACATGGATGTGTGTACGTACTCTGTGTACCAGGTCCACTGCGTACTGAATCTTCGCACCTCAGCGAGCGAGCCTCTCCTCACAGAAAGAGCAGATATAGGACAAATCAGCGTGACATCATCACGACAACAAGAAAGCCCTTCCGGGTGCCACTGCAGCAGAAACTAGTATGAAATAAAGCTGAAAAGCTGTGCCAAACAAATGTTAATATCTCAAAAACTATACATCACCATTTTGTGTCTAAAAGGCAGGGAGTAACATAGGTGCATTATGGTTTCCAACTTCCAGTACATTTAGGTGTTCCAGTGCTGGGGCCCTAATTAGTGAGTTGGTTGCACCTGTGTTTACCCTGCCTTTTTCGACACAAAATGGCCCCTGTGAAAAGGGTCGGTTGCCCCCAGAAGCTGTTGAAGCCATTTGTTTACCAACAGCCTGATCCGTCGCATTGACCAGACGCTCAACCACCTGCTCAGCATCACTCCCTTCAAAAGCACAATAGGAAGCAACGTGAGTAATGGCTTGATATAATACTATACGACACAGCAATCAGACTTCATTACATGTTATGCCTGTTAATGTCTGTTAATCAGATACAGTTGAGCTCATTAGCTGTAATGGGACACTCCCTCCACAACAACACATTAACCTGAAGGTTATTTAGTCTGCCCGCTTTCCTTCTGCTCATGGACAGACTTTAGTTTGGGGATGTTGTTAAATAAATAGTATTGAGATTTAAAGCCATTTCTTGTCATATACTTTTTCCATAGAGTATAATTCATTGATAAATACGATCTAAAACTAGAATAGAGTTGTGTGTCATTTTGTCATTTCTAGGTAAAAGTGCCTCAAACATTTTTAGAAATTATCCCAACCTCTGGTTGCAAGTATCTGTAACTCTACACGCAACGCAAACACACCTCAACCTTTTTTCCAACACGTTTTCAACCACTTTCTATTTTTAAACACTTCAATGAACATGTGAACCCAAAGAAAACCTCAATAGACTCAGAGGAACAATAGAAGCATGCCCATTCTATTTGCTGGGTTATTAAAGTCAGCAGGCCAGGCAGTCAGGCAGTCAGCCAGGCAGGCAGTCAGGAAGCTGCTGAATGGAGCGGAACAATAGAGGCGGAGAGGCCACACACCTGGACACCTGCTGAGCTGCACTACAGCAGCACAAAGACATCACACCACCAATAGACACTTGACGTGTGGTTCTCCTCAATAAGAGGAAACCAGACTTTTCCCTTTTCAGTAACAGACGAGTCAATCATTGCGTTTTGGCAAGTGGCTGCAAGTAATCATGAATCTAACAGCAAAAAGTAAAGAAAAAAAATAGAAAAGTGCTATGTAATATGGATTTGGATAATGCCACTCTCTGGCTCATTGACAGTGTTTGGGCAGATAGTGACAGCTAGATTTTAGTATTGGAACTTTCACGAATGGAGGTTGGATGCTGAAAATGTGGTTAAATCTATCATTCAATGGTCTACATTTACTCAGTGGGAGAGGCAGTGATTATGCTAGCTACAGCAGCGCTACATACTGTAGCCTCCTGTTGACAGAAAAGACACACCTCCATGAGAATAGAGAACGACCTGTGTGTCCGTCTAAATCCACTTTCCACTGATGACTCCTCCCCTAGGAATTTCTGTTTCTCTCTATGCAGCAGGTACAGAAGATTTACACCAATATTATTTTATTAGGTGTTAACTATTTGTTTGTAAGATAGATCCTTCTGTATTCAACCTCATACATTTTGTCCATTCGGTTGTGCTTCTTTGGTGAAGTAAGGCAGGGCCAACCATTATGCCTCAAAACATCATTGTTCCATTCTATTCTATCTAAATATGTCCCCTGCTGTTCAAAATTGAAAAGTGAGTGTTGATTTTAACTTTTTTTTTTTTTTTTTTTTAAATCTGTGGAAGGGAATATGAGACATAACCAACAATTATCCTATTCAAGATAAGGCAAGTCTACCATGAATTCACATGGTCCAGTCTGAGTCATCTCAGTAATATGTGGCCTGACTCCTGTTACATCCAGTTGGTGAAACACTGAAATGTCTTTGATCAATCAATCACACACACATAGACACAGCAGAACCGCAAGAAACAATAAACTGAGATACAATGAATATGCTGAACTCAAAACAAAACAAATTGTTTGGTGCTGTGTGTGTGTGTGTGTGTGTGTGTGTGTGAGAGAGAGAGAGAGAGAGAGAGAGAGAGAGAGAGAGAGAGAGAGAGAGAGAGAGAGAGAGAGAGAGAGAGAGAGAGAGAGAGTGTGTTGTGGGTGTCTGTGTGTGTGCTGCTATCCATGGTGCTGAATTTGCCTCGATAGCGCACAGGATTTGCCTGTTGGAAAACTGTGTACTTGTTGCCAGGAATGTAGCTGTTGAGAGTAATCCCACCTAATCTCAATTTACCCACTTTTTATAGGCTATTTACAAAATACAGTTTCGCCTCCTTTTTAGGCTGGCAGAAATCTTAATCAAGTACATTCATAATACTGTATCAGAGAAAGTAGTAGGCCTATCCAACTGATGTAAGTTTTATGGGTTATATGTTTTCTAGAAATAGGTTGATTTTTATTTCTATTGGTGGTTGTTACTTGTTTGTTGATCAACAGATGGAGTTTACCTATATTTTAATTTCTCTCCTATGTGCCTGCTTGGACATCTTGGTGAGTGTTAACGTATATCACACCTTACCCACTTCATTTCCACCCTAAGCAGAAAGGATATGGCCACTCTATGATTTTCTTGGCGTACTTCCTGACCACGTTGTCCTCGCTGAAGATGAAGAGGGACCTGTTGACGGTGAAGCAGTTCTGCCTGACGGGGATGGGGTTGTACAGGGCCATGGTGCGGGCGCGCTGCGCTTTGGTCTGCTTGAAGGCTGGGGAGATGCCGCCTGTGGACACGGCCGCCCCATCCCGGTTGCGGTTGCGCTCGGAACCCCCATCCCCAGAGCTCAACAAGCCCGGGACGTCGTCTCCGAACCGGGCCATTCTGCCAAAAGCAAACCAAAACGGGAGAGAAGAGAGAGTCAGGGAGGGAGAGGAGGTTAGGTCCTCCAAGGGCGCGGTGCTGCGCTCGCTCTGGCAGCAGTGGAGGGGGAGATCTTGACCAGCTTTAGTCCATCAGTAGGCTAATTTTATTCACAAAAACATCGTATCCAGTGTTCCAACACTTCAGCAGAAAAACAGTCGCGGCTTTCTGTCCAGTGTGTCACGTCTTCGCTCCAGTGAGGAGCCCAGACAAAGCAACACGTCGTTTGCCCCTCAAGTGCGCTCTGCGTAAAACAGATCCAAAAATAATTCAAATTTGCATCATTTAACACTCTAGCGTCTCAAATGAAATCGTAAGCTCTCAAAACTCGGTGTGTACGGTCCATTTTGCAGCGTTTCACCCACCCACATACTTGTAGTAGCGCACAGAAAAGCCGCAACAGGTCACGTCTTCAGAGCGGCCATTCTCAATCCCCCGAGCAAAAAGAAGAAGCGCAGGCTGATCCATTGATTTCAAATCAACAAACGCGCAATAATTCACCGACTCATTTTTAATATCCGATCACTTCTGTCTTCCCTCTCCTCTCCTATCTTCACCACCTAACGTTATGCGATCAACACTATGACTAGTCTACTGGTACTGCATGCGTAAAAGAAACGGAAGAAACTTTTCGCATTTGGAACATCCCCCATCCTGGTCGTCTCCAAAGCAGACAACGTGTCGTGAACACAAAGCTGTCAACTAGCTACATGACACGCGGCTGAAAAGAAAATCCTCTATCGTGTGCCCCCTCGACTCTTCCCCGCACTGTAAGAGACATGTGGCGCCACACGCCACAGATCACTAGCCTCTCCACCTGTGTCCAACCCCGCACATTCCGCTTTTATTTGCAGATTGGGTTAACAAACGGTGTGCCGTCAGGAACAAAACGTAGGCAGTCATGCTAATGTATTTAGGCTAATAATTTAATCAAACTAAATTTAAACGATTAGATAGCCTGCCCGGCCTCCAACCCCAAGGAGTGGAGATTAACATAGGTAGGCCTACTAAGTAGTAGACCATTATGTTGAACATTATGGTTGCCTGTAAGTGTAAATCATATGGAAAGTTCATTATAACAGTCCTACAACGACTTGTAATGTGTCTATGATAGCCTAGCCATACTCAAATGAGCTTACAGCAGGGTCACATCCTATGGTCAGACCTCGGGCAAAGTACCTGGCGCGGAGTAAACACCTGTTGAGAAATGTCCACTGCCAGCAAGGCACGCTGGAGCACAGCGGCAGGCTTATCTTTGCCTAAATTACAGGGTTCAAAACCTAGGCTATTGCAAGGCAAGATACTGGGGAGTGTGTTGCTGCAAGCTTAACAAACAAACAAACAAAAAAGATAAAAAACAAACCAGGACCGATGCAAATAACCTAGTGTAGCCTATAAAGTTATGTGTTGATTAATTTTCCAACTCTTGCAAATGAGAAACACAGGAATAGATGTGCTTTCTGAAGCACTGAAGCAGAGAAACTCGTGTGGACTGCTCAAAACAGGCCTAGTTCCACTTAGATGCTTGAATAAATGCCCTATAAAGAGCATCATGATGCTGTGTACATGGATGAACATACTCGTCCAAAGTGAACCTGCTGTGAAATTCACCAACTCCATCAGCATCTTCTCTTCTCTCTTAGTTAAAATTGGCGGCGGGCGACGTTGTGTGTCACGAATGTGATGTAATCAGTGATGTCACTCAAGTAATTGTTGTGATGTCATCAGTAATGGCACTCAAGCAACTGTGATGTCAGTGTCTTAGTTAAAAAGGCTCTGTGGTCGTGTTTGTGGTAGTGTCAGTCATGATTTGTGACAGAAGTGATGTCATCAGTGATGTCACTTGAGCAATTGTGATGTCACTCGAGCAACTGTGATGTTATCAGTGATGTCTCTTGAGCAACTGTGATTTGCCAACTGTGATGTCACTCAGGCAGTTGTGAAGTCACAGTGATGTCACTCGAGCAACTGTGATGTAGTATGAGCCGATGGCGCAGAGTTGCATGATGGTGCCTAGGTGGGTGGGCGCCTGGGTGGTGTCTGTCTGTCTGTCTGTCTGTCTGTCTGTCAGTCACAATTTTGGGAGCCCGCAGAGCGGGCGATTACATAACTGCAGCCATGGTGCATCATCTCCAGAGTCTCCACCCTAGGAATCGAGCGCGCGTAGCACACAAGATTCCTGGTTTCTTCAAAAGAGAGTAAACTAATAGAAACAGAAGATATGACTGATCCACAGGAGTTAGGCTATCTAACTGAGACTGATGGGCATTTAGTGGCGGTGTAGTGATGGTGTTATGACGAAGGCAGTGATCAACGGCATGTGGCCTCAAACTCATTAATGCTTCAACAGAACATAATGGCCGGTAAAAATAGAACACATTACTGACAGACAGAAATCTGACATTTTCCCTTTACACACAGTGAGAATTGAGGCTGCAAATCGTCCTCAGCCAGCCAATAAAAGGCATAATTGGTTAAAAAAAAATCGCATGGCACTTTCTTTTCTATCTCAGCTCAGTGGGATAGAAATCTCACCCCTGCCACTTCCAATAGCGGGTGATACCATGACATCGTTTTGTGCCAGGATGAGAGTCCTCAGTAGCTGAAGCCTCCTTGGCTGAGAGTGAGGGGTGAATCGTGCTAATTAGTTATTAGCAACAGGGATTATTAATTAAGTTGTTATTTTTGTTTTGTTAAGTTAAAGCCTTTTTTGTGGTAGATGACACTAGATTTTTCTAATTGATCAATTAGTTAGGCCTATTTGGGGCTGAAACCCTCGGCTCGCCCACTGCGCAGCCAAGCCCGCAGCTCAGCAATGCCTGTGACATCACTGATGATGTCACATTGCCTATGGCATCATCAGTGATCATCAGTCAAGAGTGATTTTGGTCAATAATGATGTCACTGATGACATCCCTGATGATGTCATAGACATTGTGACATCATCAGTGGGACAAAAATTGAAACAGAGTCCAGTTACTCCCTTTTATAGATAGATAGATAGATAGATAGATAGAAAAGGTAGTGTTTGAGAATTGGTAGGCTATCAATGGTTTACCACTGTTGAAAAACCTTCTAGCCGTGGGAGAGCTTCCACAGCAAGTGAATCTATAGCCAGGGAACGCAGGGTTACCAAGGTTACCCGGCCTGCGCACATGACAGGAAGTTGTCAGTTCCTGCCCTAATAGGCCAAAGTGCCAAGAAGGGACTGAGGTGTGAACAAAGATTTCAATTCAAAAATAGAATGTGTGAATGGAGCTACCAGACACCTGGTTATTATCATCCCCTTCTCTTAATCATCCTCTAACAGCCAACTTCTCTCCCTTACAAAAAGTCACATGTGGAATCCCACATGCTTTTTGTGGGTTTTGCTGTGTTTGGTTTAGAGTTGCATTTTTGCACCTGACTTCAACTGGGTTTGGTGCAGAAGAGTGCAGATCTTGACACCTTTGTAAGGCAGAACCACTGGGCAGCCCAGTGGTTCTGCGGTTCTGCTATGCTAAAAATATTCTAATCTGAAACATTTTGACAACTTGCAGAGTTTCACAGTATATACTAACTCAACAAGGACAATAGCGCCTCACATACACTCCAAAAGGACAGTGCAAGACACATGATGGAGAGGAGATGACTATTCATATCACTCTATGTAAGAAATTAGATATCAGCATAATGGGGACACCTACATTGCAGTGATTTAATTAATCCTGATTGATACTGCCCCCCTCCCGCCCCCCCGCAAATGGCTGATTTTAATTTGAGTTCCTATGCAGAGAGTTTGAAACCGAGCAACACATTCTTACTCCCAACTACGAACAAACGTTCGCTCAGGGACCCTTGTCGTTACTTTTTCACGCCCGGGGTACCCCTTTCACGAACAGGGTAGTGGGGTTGGGGTTAGGCAATGGTCCCCCTGCTGGTTGGTAGGATAGGCACTGGTCCACCTGGTGGTTGTTACGGTTAGGCACTTGGATGGGGTTAGCCTTTCCAACGCCATGGTCTGCTTGGTGGTTAAAAGCCCCGTCACCATGCCCGCCCCCTTGCCGGCATTTTTGGCTTCTAACGACGGGGGGGGGGGCTGCCTTTCTCTTCGGAAAATAATGAGTAGCATTCCTGACTTTTGGCGAGAATGGGTATCGTGTGGGTGCGTGTGTGTGTGTGTGGGGGGGGCATACATCTACTAAATGGTATAGCCTACTGCAGGAGGTGTGTTCTGCAAACCATATGGATGACGGCTGGTGCAGCGAGTGTGTGAGAAGAATAGATCCACTGTGTAAATAATGTGGTTGTATAGAGAGAGAGAGAGAGAGAGAGAGGGAGAGAGAGAGAGAGAGAGAGAGAGAGAGAGAGAGCTGTCAAATAAGATATGAAAAGGGCAAGCACATAATAAGGCATGGGTGGGCTTCGTTATGATATTCCCAAGTCTACCAGAGTGGACAGGAGCAAACAAGCCATTGTGTAAGTCTGTTTATACTGCGTGTGTGTGTGTGTGTGTGTGTGTGTGTGTGTGTGTGTGTTTACTCCCTCTTGTTACAGTGAGAATCTGTGTGTCTATGATGTCAACACATTTTCATCAGTGTGCCAAATGTACCTGTTGAGTCAAGTCAAGTCAAGTGTATTTATATAGCCCTAATTCACAAGCATGTCTCAGAGGGCTTCACGGAAAATATGTCTAGCTAATTCTAGCTGACACACAACAGTAGCAAATTACAGAATAAAGATAACATTTTGAACAATTGATAGAGAAATATAGAAAATATAGAAATGAAGGATAGAGCAGAGGAGAGAGCAGGAGAAGGGAGGAGAGCAGGGGGAATGTGAGAGAGTGATGGGGTGGGGAGGGAATGGGAAATGTTGGAGGGTATAGGAGGTGGGGAAGGAGCAAGAGGAGAGAGCAGGAGAGGGGAAGGGGGGGAGTGGGGGGGGGGGGTGGGGGTGTGGGGGAGAAGAGAGCAGGGGAGGGAGGAGGTGGGGAGAGAATGGGAAATCTGGGAGAGGAGAGAGCGTATGGAAGAGTAGGAGAGTATAGACCATTGTTGACAGTAATTGTGCAGGTATAACAGAACACATCATGAAGACACACAGCCGTACCACAACACATCAACATCCTTTAAGAGCTCGTACAGGTTCATTACGCTTTTACAGTGTCTCATTTGTTCAACTTTCTTTTATTCCTGTTAGAAGGACAAAATTGTTTGTGAACAAATCTGATTTCAGTCATGAAATCATGAGATCTCGAGATCACGATCACGTGACAAATCCATCTTGCCACGCTCCGATCTATTGGTTTGAAACCTGCCCGTTGAAACGGCTTCCTGAGCAACTCGTTCCCAGATGGCAGCGTCAGATGTTCTAATGTAGTGTCCTAACTGTTGGGTGAAGAGAAGCTGCTGGCGACTGCACATGTATCAGAGGACGCATGTGCTAGTCTACAACTCTCCCCAGATCGGCAGAGGGGGTGGAGCAATGACCAGGAAAGCAGGGCGAATTGGCCAAATTGGGGAGAAAATTGGAGAAAAATCTAATAAATAAATAGATAAAAAAAAAAAGTTGTTTTTGTTGACTCTGCCATGCTATAACCTAACAAAAGCATCATAGTTTCCACTTGGCATCCTCACAGTAGTTTCCATAGCGACAAGACACCCATTAAAGGCTTCTAGACACTGACTGGGATATGAGCAACAAAGTGGCCTTACCCAATTTCTCTGCAGCAGCTCTGCTGCGCCGAGCGTTCAACATTGATGTGTCCCATTCCTACAGCAGCATCAAGCCTCCCAGCAATCACCATCGCCGTCATGGTGTCAGACAGGTCATCCTGCCTGCACCTGCCTATTCAAAAAACCCATACTAATCCCATAGTTTATTAATAATATCATTGGGATTATGCTGTATAAACCCCTGAATATCTATACTTTTTTGATAGTGGACCACAATAACTAACCCCCCCCCCCCCACACACACACACACACACACACAGACACACACACACACACACACACACACACACACACACACACACACACACACACACACAGACACAGACACACACACACACACACACACACACACACACACACACACACACACACACACACACACACACACACAGAAAACATTTGGAAACACGACTAGAAACAATGTCAAGCGGACAGCTGACAGATCTCTGTGTTATCTTTGTGGCTGGTAATGACAAATCTGTGCACATAACCTCAAAACATAATGCAACAAATTACAAAGTTTTTAACACTCATTAAGCGGTCATAATTTGGATTCATTCCAACGTTCACATTAACTCATTACCATATCATCATTTGCGATAAACAGCATGAAAGGAGAAGGCTAACACAGGGGGAGTCTGTTCCACAGGCAGGAAACCTCAGGGAACTACTGTAATAGGCCATGTTTTGGGAAGATTATGCCCGTTATGTTACTGGGTAAGTGATGAGACCATAGACGCCAGAATGTCCCGAGGAGATGAGTCACTCCGGTGCTCCATTCTAACAACTATCTGAAAAGTGACAAAATGAGAACTTGTCACAGCTCTAAAGTTAGCAGGTGGTGAGTAATCTTAAATGATATCCGGCTAAATCTGGCAGTTTTGCGTAGCAGACCGGTCAAATGTACACAAAATATGATAGAAAGAGTATAAGCCACAAGAATGCAAACCTCCAACAATTAATTCTTCAACTTGTTATAATGGTCCAGATCACACAAATCCCAGATCCAAGATCTGATCAATTGTTTCTTGGCCTAATGCACATCTTCTCACTAAATTTCATGGAAGTCTGTTGACAAGTTTTTTGTTCT
>NC_139632.1:15049771-15059771 GCF_964638095.1 Poromitra crassiceps
ATTAGGTGGCCATGATGGAAGGAAGGCCTGTGTGGGAATTTAGCCAGGACACTGGGGTTACACCCCTACTCTTTAATAATGACCACAGAGAGTCAGGACCTCGGTTTGGATGTTTCATCTGAAGGACGGTGCTCACTCACAGGACAGAGTCCCTGTCTCTGCCCTTGGACATTGAAGACATTATTCATGAGACCTCAGGGAAGAGCACCTCCTACTGGTCCTCCAACACCACTTCCAGCTGCAGCAGTCTCCCATCCAAGGAGTATCCAGGCCCAGACTTGCTGCAGAATTGGTGCTGACAACATGTAGGTGTACTTCCATTCCACAGTGAGAATGAAGTGCAGGGCTTTATTCACCTCATGTAGCCCCGCCCACTTGACCCAGTTGTGTTATGACTTCCTGTTCAAAACCCCGTCCGTTTTACCTGGTCACTAGTACTGTACTGTCACAGGAAGTGTCAACACAATAGGAAGTAATTGGCTCACCCCTGTGTTGGAACATAAGGTGAATAAAGCAGGAGCTTTCTACAGTACGTCACAGTTCAAGAACACAATGCAAAGCCTAAAGAAGAAGACGAAGAAAACATTAAATCCTGCTGATGGAAAAGCATCATAAAGTACAGTAAAAAGGAAGTGGGCAGGGTAATCAAAAAAAGCCATGAATAAGGAATTTGCGCCCCCCCGGGGAGCAGATGAGGGAGCGACTTCTCTCCCCTCAGTGCAGCAGTCATTTACTTTTTAAATTAAACCATCCATCGTTCCATATATCTCTCTGGCTCAAAATTAGAGTGGATAAAAAAAGACTGTTAATAATCAGATTGGCAGCACCACAGATCAATATTGTCCACAGGCGGCTGTAAATATCACACAGCGAGTGGTGTGCCCGCGCGGGCCCAGCTCGCTCCTCATCAGCACATGGCTGGTAGGTGGCTGGTACCTCTGCTCTGTGTGCCCCTGAGGAACCTGGGAAAAACACATACTAGGCAGAGTTTCGGATGCAGAAATGAGAGTGGGTGCAAGAGGAAACATGGCACCTTCACTGACATGGTTAATGGACATTATTTTTCTGCCTTCTCTTTGTTCGTTCACTTTTCTACATTTTTCTGTTCCTGTTTCTTTTTCATTCAGTTTCATTGGTCTTCCTAGCACATGCTCTTCATGATTTCTCACCTGTTTGTATATAAGTCTGTCTGTCTGTCTGTCTGTCTGTCTGTCTGTCTGTCTGTCTGACTGTCTGTCTGTCTGTCTGTCTGTCTGTCTGTCTGTCTGTCTGTCTGTCTGTCTGTCTGACTGACTGACTGACAATGTTTATTATCCGTCCACCACACACCAGTGACAGACTGGATGTGTGTTTAGACATGGGAATAAACCCAGAAGCACTCAACAACGATAAAATCTAATCACAATGTCCTCATCCAAGGTTTTTATCAGTCATAATTAAGTGTGTGTGTGTGTGTTTGTGTGTGTGTGTGTGTGTGTGTGTGTGTGTGTGTGTGTGTGTGTATGTGTGCATGCTCGTGCGTGTGTCAAAACTGAGAGACTTTGATGAGATTATTGCGACTGTCTGAGCAGCAGATTGTGTAGATTTCTCAAGAACAGTATATCCACCCACCATTAACTAAATGGCTTCCTAAGTGGCAGCTGCTCCGATTCTGCCAAACATATTGTGTGAGATAAACAGTCTGTGGAGCGAAACAAGACTCATTTCCAACACTATCCTGCTGTAAAGAGTTTAAAAGCAGAGCCTACTAGACGCTAGACCCTACTGCGCTTCTAGGATGCAGGCCTACTCCTGGTTCCTAGAATTTCAAAAAGTAGACTGTGTCTGACTGTGAGACAGAGCCTTCAGCTACCAGGCTCCTTTTTTTGGAACCATCTTCCAGTCTGGGTCTGGATGGCAGACACCCTCTCCACATTTGAGAGTAGACTTCAAACTTTCTTCTTTGATCAAGCGTAAAGTTAGGGCTGGCTCACCAGCCCCTATAGTTATATATAGGCTTAGACTGCCATTAAAGGGAAGTATTTTCTACAACACACAACATTATCTATCATGCATGTTCCTGACATGGCTTCTTCCCGGAGTCTTTGTGTCTCTCATTCCTGCAGGGTTATGAACGTGGACACCGGATGGATCCTCCATGATCTCGATCCTGATTCCAGCGGGAAGCTATTATTAGTCCTGTTTTAATTAATTTATTATTATTATTATTACAGTTTCTACCATTACTACTGTTCTAACTGTGTATTGCAATTACGTTGTTTTACTTTGGTATTATTGTTATTACTGTGGATCTCTCTCTCTCTCTCTCTCTCTCTCTCTCCCAACACAACCGCTCATGGCAGACGAATGCCCACCAAGAGCCAGGTCTGCTCAAGGCTTCTTCCTGGTTAAAGGGGTCTTTTCTTGCCACCAACACTTAAGAGCATGCTCTTGTTGGGAAATTCTTTCAATTGCCACATGACCTGTGCAGTAAAATAGCCAGGGCACGTGAGACTTGTTTCAATTTTTGGGTCTAAAACATAAAGCTGCTCTATTTGTAAAGTGCCTTGAGATAACTCTTGTTGTGATTTGGTACTATATAAATATATAAAATTGATTGATTGATTGATTGATTGATTGATTGATTGATTGATTGATTGATTGATTGATTGAGGAATGAAAACTAAAAGAAAACTTTGAATTCATTTTTATTTATTTGTTTACTTATTTATTTATTTAATCCCTGAAGCTAAAGTTGGCAAGCTGGGAATTGTCATAAGTTTTTGGAGCCTCTTTGAAATACTACTCACTAATCCAACGTCATCATTACACATCATGGCAGACAGTAAATAGTGGCTCATAGATCATGCATGATCCCCTGCTGTGTTATTATGAGCAGTTCCCAGCAGCTCCACTAGGGGTCGCAGATACGCCACTGCAGTGTAGTAAGCTGCATAGTTGGGTAATTGATGACGACTGAGTTTGCTTACCAAAAAGGCCTTCACCTTATTTGTCAAAACGACTCAGAGCAACATAAGTCACTGAGCTGCAACATGTGGGCTCCTTCTGGGTTTTGAATGGATGTGATGAATATTCCCCCCGCACACACACACACACACACACACACACACACACACACACACACACACACACACACACACACACACACACACACACACACACACACACACACACACACACACACACACACACACACACTTCTTTGGCTTGTTTCATTTGCCTACCTATTCTCCATTACACTACACAGCCTCTATAATGACTGAATCATAATCTCAATACAGAGGCCACAGGAAAGCGGTGGTTTAACTATTAGCAGGTCTCCCCAAAACCTGTTTGGCTTGAAAGCCTCTCTGCCTGAAAGAAACCCTGTAGTTGCACTACAAAGGTACTATTTGTACTATTTGCCCCAGCATGCGAATGGCCTTGAAGCATCAGAGCAAAACACAGACATCTTTGATATTTAAATATAAAGCTTTGAATAAACGGATGGGAGTCACTCCTCGCATTCATCCTCCTCAGCATTTCAGCACTTTTATGTAAAGAATAATAATAAAAAAACATGACAGCTTAGCTAGTTACACAGCATGTATGTACAGAAACACAAACACCCCACAGCCCCCCCCCCCACCCACACACCCACGCACAGCTATCAAACAGCATGAAGCATTAAAGTAAAAAAATATATATATAATACCGTATGAGCCATATTATAAAATGGTGAAGTATGCCCAGGAGGATGGTGTTCACATTTCCTTTGATATACAATACGATCAGAATATAACATTGGCTGTACATTTCGCATTTTGAGGATGAGGATGACTTTGAAATATTGTGCCATGAAGGTATTATTTTCCCAAACTGAATTGAAGCATTGTGGAATGAAATCCTCTTTTGCTGCCTCAATGACTACAAACTGTCCTGTTTGCCAGAGATAAACAGGCGCATGTCGAACCTCCTCAGCTCCTGCCTCCTGTTATATGACTCCGTGCTAAATGCGTCACTTCTCTACCAAAGACAAACATCATTATGAGCGTGTGTGTGCGTGTGTGTGTGTGTGTGTGTGAGAGAGAGAGAGAGAGAGAGAGAGAGTGAGAGTGAGAGTGTGCTAGTGGAACGGGTCAACTGGTCACATTGCTTCCTGTGCTAAATGGTTTCATATCGCAGGGTAAGGAGGGAGGTCGTTAGTTGGCACAAATCTCTTGTTCCCTGCTTATTGCTGGCAGCACCTATATATGAGACCAGCTGCTTAGAAGACTGAAAAAGCCTGGAAAATCCAACCCCTCCACCAAACAAGCCTTTCCACGAGGGCAAGCGCAAGAAGAACTGCTTAAAATGATCATCTAATTACCAGCAATAATTTATTCATACTGTAGGACGGGTGATTTGACTACAATCTAAAGCGTGTTTTATTTCTAACTGACCGGCCAATAGAAAGCTGCTCAATGATAGACAACAGCAATTATGTAGGCTCTGAGAAAACGATCAATCTAGTAGACATACATGAATGTGTGAATTCTGACAATGCTTTGTAATAGCTGCTGGTGCATTTTCCCAGTGGACAGTTTCAACGGGAAGATTTGGTGAGCGCAGCGTTACAGGCTCAAGATGTAACTGTACAGACGCTGGAATGATACCCACTCCCCCTGGCCCAAGTTAACACAGCCACTGAAATCTGATTTCAAGATATTGCCGGTAGCAAGTGAGCTGTCAATAAATCTCTGGTGTTTCATAATTAAACAAGGCACTGTGTGGATTGCTTGCACGAGTCAGGCTTTTCCCTGGCTTTTCGGAGAGCGAAGCGAATGTGCTGTGTCGCTGGGTGGGGGGATGGAGGGGTTTTAGGGGTAGAAACGTTTAATTTTGGTCCATATTATTACCATATCTGTGTACATGTACACATATTTGGAAAAGCCGGAGCAGATGATATTGTAAATAAACAACAGCCAAAAAGCTTAAAGACAAAATTTGCTAAAGTAGTCCACTGTCTGGGGCCAACATTAATTTTACATTCATTTGGCTTAGGTGATGCCCAAAATGTTCAGACTCCAAAACAGAACTATAGACTTTTGGTCGCATATGTGAATGTGTGTGTGTGTGTGTGTGTGTGTGTGTGTGTGTGTGTGTGTGTGTGTGTGTGAGAGCCCTGCGCCGGTGTCCGTGAGACACAGCACACTGCTGTCCGACGCCGTGTTGAATGGGATTAGCCTGGTAAACCAGCCCGTCACGTGAACTCACATTTCATTTGGTTCTCCGTGACGGTCTGGCCCCGGCGCCATGGGGAGGGTTTTGCAGAAGCGGAAGAGCGGAAGAGCCAATCAGTGACTCCGCTGTGATTGACAGCGTAAGTTGGCCAATCAGGAACGCCACTAGCACTGCACTAACAAAACAGTAATGGCCGCCTCCTTAGAGGCTGAGTTTAAACAGCCATAAAGTGCAGTTATTGCAGAAATAGACTCAATAACAACAATTAAACAAGTACAGGAGTATCGAACCGCAGAGTTTCTCGGCGGAAAATATGTTTTTGCCATTCTCCCGAGTGGATTTGGGTTTGATTGGATCCGACGCTGATTGGCTGAAGGAGTTGTCTGTCAAGGCAACTACGCCCGCCCATGCTCCCGCCCCTGCTAAACCCCCCCCATGGCGCCGGGGCCAGACCATCACGGAGAACCAACCAGAATGAAATGTGAGTTCACGTGACGGGCTGGTTTACCAGGCTAGAATGGGATGACCGCAGCCCGTATTTCACTCGCTGTTCCCCTAGGAGGCACTGCAGGTCCAGAGACACAGAGACACATTGTAGCAACATGTATGTCTGTAACATCCTGGGGAATGGGGGCAACCAGCTGATCCTCTATGGTGGGAGCAGATATAGGCCAGTAACTGATGATATATCAGCATATCAACAAGTTGCAAGCCAAGGTCAAATCAAAAATTGGATTTCTCTATAGAATGCGCTCCTCTTTCACTCTCTCTGCTAGACTCACGCTGGTTAAAATGACAGTTCTTCCCATGTTAGACTATGGTGACACCATCTACCGATCTGCCTGCAAAACTACTCTGCAAAAGCTAGACGCTATGTATCACTCTGCCATCTGTTTCGCTACAAATGCCCCTTTCAGAACTCACCACTGCACTTTATATTCCTCTGTAAACTGGCCATCCCTACACACCCGTCGCGAAATACACTGGTTCATGCTAATTTACAAAACTCTCCTTGGTCTGTCACCCCCCTACCTGTGTAGTTTGTTGCATACTGCACAAACAACACCCGTTCTGCTAACCTCATCCTGCTGAAAATCCCCAAAACTCATTCTGTAATCGGTCAGTCGTCATTCCATTCTGCTGTGCCAACAGACTGGAATGGCTTACAAAAAACACTAAAACTGGACAATTTCATCTCCAAGTCAGCTTTCAAGGACTCTATCATGGACATATTCACTGACACCTGCAACTGCTTCCTGAACTAGCTCTTATCCCCTGCCTGTCTGCTCCGACTGTTTTTGTTTTATTTTGCTCTGTCTGTCTTGCTATGTTTTAACTGTGTTTTAACTTGTGTTTTAATTTGTTCTAAGTAACTTTGTATTTATTTTATCCCCTACCCCCATCCCTCAAAAGGCTGTGCCTTCTGCCAGGTCGCCATTGTAAATAAGAATTTGTTCTTAATGACTAACCTGGTTAAATAAAGGTTAAATAAATAATACAAAATAAATACATCTGATGGCGTTCAGCTATGAGATACTGTAGGATTAGGATTAGAATGAGGTCATGAACACATACAGTACCAGTGACTGAAGATTAAGATGCTGGAGAAGCTAATTCTAGCCTTGTTAAAACGCTGTGACTAATGTCATCAATCCTTCATTAGCAGTGTTTGCCGTCACCAAAATAAGAGCACAACGGCGATTACATCTCAGAGTACATCCGATTCTCTTCAGTTTATTTATTTCTCTCATTATGATGATTATATTTCTCCATTTCGCCCTGACTCATTTTTAACAATCTGATTTTATCCACGAAACACTTTTTAAAAGACAAGTCTGTCACTAAGGGCTTTTACAGAATGACAAATTAGATCAAAATACTTCCAATCCATACCACTAATCAGGCCCGGTTCTACGGGGTGCAAAAGCATGCATTGCACCCTTATTTTAATTGTCTGCATGCTCAGTTGAAAAGTTTTTTTTTTTTTTAATAAATGCTACAGCTGCACACTTACTGTTTAAACTTGAATTATAGTTGTTGTTTTTCTTTGTTCTTTGATGTGATTTTATGGCTTTTTGGCACCTATATGTAACCTTTTAAGGTTGAGATAATTGTATTATCATTATATGGTCCAAATATTTCAGTAAAGCACTTGAAACACTTGAAATATTCTTGCTTGGGTGGTATCATTCTACTTGAAATGATGGTCAAATGCATTATTTTTAGTAAAATAACATGTCAAATTTTTCGGGCGGCCGGCCTTCGGCCGACCACTCGAGTGGGCCCGGCCTTCGGTCGGGCATCTGCACCCCTTCCTATCTAGGATGCACCCCTAGTCATCTTGTTCTGGAACCGGCCCTGCCACTAATCCATCCTTCACTGCCTTGATCTTACAGCCCCCCAGAACATAGTTTTTAGAACAATTTCTCACGCCATCATCTACTGACGGATCACACATCTCCATCACACATTCTCTCTATCTCTCTTTGTCATATTTATCAACAGTGGCAGTTTGTGAGATTTTGCTATCTAAATACACAGAGGGAGAGAGAGAGAGAGACAACTGGCCATAGTGAAGAAGCGAAAGAGGGAGAGAGCGAGAGGGAGGAAAGGAGAGAGAGGGAGGGAGAGAGAGAGAGTTTGTTGTGGGTGTGTGTGCTGCTGTACATGGTGCTGAATTGGCCTCAATAGACCCTTTTCAAGGGGCCATTTTGTGTCAAAAAGGCAGAATAAACACAGGTGCAAGCAGAACACTAATGAGGGTTTCCAAATTCCAATCATGGAAGTTTGAAACCCTCATTAGTGTTTTGCTTGCACCTGTGTTTATTCTTGCCTTTTTGACACAAAATGGCCCCCGTGAGAAGGGTCTATAGCGCACAGGGAAACATGAATGAGAGAATGAATGCAGCATTTGAGAGTAGTACATCACTTCATCACTTGGACACATAACCTCTCCACCCTAAACTCGCCACAAACACATTTGTCATTGTCATAAAACAAAGATGCCTGCTTGAATTAAATGGGAACATTATTAGTCTGAAGGAAAAAAAAATCCCCACGACACACTCTCTCTCTCTCTCTCTCTCTCAATAACTCCGCCTTCCCCATGTGCTGTATGCATGACAGACACATGGTTTTGTGTTGCAGAAAATGGCTTTTCAGCGTGTCACCATTAATAATTCACTTATGACAAACAGCTCTGACATTTACAATGCGCCGGGACTCTGTCTGACACTGACAGCAAGACAGTAATAGGGTTGGCGGGGGAGGGGGGGGAGGGGTTTGGTGGAGAATCTCGCGCAACTTTGATACAGTCAATCCTTTAGCACGAACACATCAATGGAGGAATCAAAGCTGTCTGCGGTGACCTTTTCACAGACCGTCCACACGGACCCCGGAGTGAGCTGGAGCGGGGCCACTCTCCACCAAAGAAATAAAAACTAAGAAGGAAAAAAAGATGAGGTTATTCTTAAAAGGGTGATTAAACCTTAAGTACCGTAGATCGTCTTGGTGTGACGGAGAAGTAGTGGCTAAATGGAAGGTTATGGAAACAAGCAGGTTGGAAATAACCTATACAAGCTCTACTGGGAGATAAAAAGCTAGCCAAGTCCAAATTCGATAAACTAGACCCAATCACAACCTTTACCCTTCAGAATTGGTTTACCATTGTCAAGCAACTAAAGATAGAAAAACAATCAAAGAAACTAAGATGGATAGCACACGATACAGCGTTTGTCCCAGGGAAGATGGATCAAAGATTTCAATCATGGTGTAACAGGGGGATTACAGCTTTTTGTAAAATAATGGAAGGAGATAAACTGAAGAACTTTCAAGCTCTGAAAGACGAGTATAACTTAGAGAATTTGGACTTCCACAGATATTTACAGTTACGGAATTACTTTCTTCACGAAATCCAGGAACAAGGTCCTCATGTAAAACCAAGTCCATTGATAGAATTATTAGTACAGACATATACAAAGGGGACAAGGGGAATAGTGTCGAGGTTGTACCAAAGCATTAATGGTTCTAGAAAACATACAACAGACTATATTAGGGAACGATGGGAAAAGGAACTGAGTACTGAAATTACTGCTGAACAATGGTCAAATATTTGTTATACCCAATTCACAACTACAAGCTCCAATACCTGGAGAGAATTCTGCTGGAAAACTATGACACGTTTTTTCATTACTCCCAAAGTTAAATCAATGCAGCTAGGAATTCCACAAACATGCTGGAGGAACTGTGTTGGGGGGGAGGCTAACCATTTCCATGTTTTTTGGGGGTGTCCAAGAGTGGTGCCTTTTTGGAGTGGTCTCTGGGACAAAATACGAGAGATCTTGAAATTACAAATACCGAATACTTGCCTTACCTTGTGCCTAGGGGACATCCCGGATGACATCCCGAGGAGTGATGCTTATTTATTGAAAGTCTTTATAGTGGCAGGGAAAAAGGCCATCACACGTAAATGGCTGCAAACGGATCCCCCAAGCATGGAAAATTGGTTTCAAATAGTCACTGACATTTTTCAAATGGAAAAGCTCACTTTCATCCTAAGACTAAATGTAGTGGGATTTGAGAAGAAATGGGGAAAATGGATCGACTATGTAGAAGAAACGACTAAAGCTGGGCTAGGATTCTGACAATCCTAGCCGATTTTGAAATCTGGCTGTGACACGCACTACAGGAGAATCTTCCCAGATTATCTTCCCTAGAATCTCAAACATGCACACACTACAAGATTTGTAAATGTGGCGCACCACGCACTACAGGATATTATTAAGATTATCGGCAGGAT
>NC_139632.1:15069771-15082271 GCF_964638095.1 Poromitra crassiceps
ATCTTCCATTTCTCACTCGTCATCCCTCATTTGATTTCCCCTTTTGTCTTTTCCCTCCTCTTCCTCTCCTACTCTCCCACTGTCTCTCCACCATCAGGTTCCCCTGGTCCTCTGTCTCATAAGCCCCTCCCACTGTCTCTCCACCATCAGGTTCCCCTGGTCCTCTGTCTCATAAGCCCCGCCCTCTTTCTCTCCACCTTCAGGTTCCCCTGGTCCTCTGTCTCATAAGCCCCGCCCTCTTTCTCTCCACCATCAGGTTCCCCTGGTCCTCTGTCTCATAAGCCCCTCCCACTGTCTCTCCACCATCAGGTTCCCCTGGTCCTCTGTCTCATAAGCCCCGCCCTCTTTCTCTCCACCTTCAGGTTCCCCTGGTCCTCTGTCTCATAAGCCCCGCCCTCTTTCTCTCCACCATCAGGTTCCCCTGGTAAGTAAGTAAGTAAGTAAAATTTTATTTATATAGCACCCTTCCCAGCACGAATGCACAGAGTGCTTTACATATTAAAATAGCAGCACAGAAATATAAGTGCAGGAATAATACAAGAAAAAGGCAAAAACATAAGAACATATACAGAGCATGAACAGGTAAAAACAATGGCTAGGAATGACTAAAAGGCCTGTCTAAACAGGTGGGTCTTTAATAGTTTTTTAAACGAGAGCTCAGAGCGAGCGGCTCTCAGATCAGGGGGGAGGGCATTCCAGAGCTTCGGGGCTGTCACTTCGAAGGCTCTGTCGCCTTTTGTTTTTAGCCTGGTCCTGGGCACGACCAGGAGCTCTTGGTTGGATGACCTCAGAGACCGGCTGGCTGCATAGGGGTGGATGAAGTCAGAGATATAGGCGGGGGCTTGGCCATGGAGGGATCTGAATGTAAATACAAGGATTTTGAAATGGATCCTGTGCTGTACCGGGAGCCAGTGCAGTGAGGCTAGGATGGGGGTGATATGGCATGACTTTTTTGACCTGGTGAGGAGTCTGGCAGCAGCATTTTGGATCAGCTGGAGTTTAACCACGGATGATTTATTGAGATATGAATAAAGGGAGTTACAGTAGTCTAGTCTAGATGAGATGAATGCATGGATGGATATTTCCAGTTCGGCATGTGAAACAATGGTCCGGAGTTTGGCAATATTTCTAAGGTGGAAGAAGCAGGTGCGGGTCACGGATTTTATGTGCTTGTCTAGGTGCATGGACTGGTCAAATATGACACCCAGGTTCCTCAGGTGAGGGCGCACGTTGTCCTTAAGGGACCCTAAGTGTGAGGCTATTTTTTTGGAGATGTTTTCGGCAGCTACAATCAGCACTTCCTTTTTTTTCGCATTTAATTGTAGGAAGTTGCTGCCCATCCAGTTTTGAATGGCGGACAGACACTCCAATAGGGTGCTCAGTTCCTCAATTTTATCGGGCTTAAACGAAAAATAGAGCTGGATATCGTCAGCAAAGCAGTGATAAGAAACACCCTTAAACTGACTGATGAGGAAGCCTAGGGGGAGCAAGTAAAGAGCGAAGAGGAACGGCGCAAGCACGGATCCCTGGGGAACGCCGCACGAGAGGGGGACGGAGTTAGATTTGAAAGGGCCGACAGCCACGGAGAAACACCTCTCCTTAAGGTAGGAGGCAAACCATTTTAGGGCACTGCCCGAGATGCCGACCCACTCCTTTAGTCTGGTCCTCTGTCTCATAAGCCCCGCCCTCTTTCTCTCCACCTTCAGGTTCCCCTGGTCCTCTGTCTCATAAGCCCCGCCCTCTTTCTCTCCACCATCAGGTTCCCCTGGTCCTCTGTCTCATAAGCCCCGCCCTCTTTCTCTCCACCTTCAGGTTCCCCTGGTCCTCTGTCTCATAAGCCCCACACTCTTTCTCTCCACCATCAGGTTCCCCTGGTCCTCTGTCTCATAAGCCCCGCCCTCTTTCTCTCCACCTTCAGGTTCCCCTGGTCCTCTGTCTCATAAGCCCCGCCCTCTTTCTCTCCACCTTCAGGTTCCCCTGGTCCTCTGTCTCATAAGCCCCGCCCTCTTTCTCTCCACCTTCAGGTTCCCCTGGTCCTCTGTCTCATAAGCCCCGCCCTCTTTCTCTCCACCTTCAGGTTCCCCTGGTCCTCTGTCTCATAAGCCCCACCCTCTTTCTCTCCACCTTCAGGTTCCCCTGGTCCGGGTGGAAAAACCATCATCATGATCAAATCATCCGGCTATGGGCGGAACACACCCATGACATCTGCCCGGAACCAAAGTGCAGCTGCGCTCCCGTTCAATCCTCGCATTCTGTTAAGAAAAACATGGGCGACGTCACGTGAGTATCTAGCTACCCAAAAAGCTAAAAAACAAACAAACAAACAACTAAAACCAAATGGCATCGCCGCCTAACACACACCGGTCAAAATGGTAAAATGGAACGAAAACACTGTGGTACACAAAGCGGAAGACCCACCGGAAACACGGGGCGGGTCTTCCTGCCTGTAGTAATGCGTATCAGGCTCTCTCACCTTTGAGAGAGCCTGATGACGTGAGTCATATAAGCCCCTCCTACTTTCTCTCCACCATCAGGTCCCCCTGGTCCTCTGTCTCCTAGGCCTCTCCCACTTTCTCTCCACCCTCAGGTCCCCCTGGTCCTCTGTCTCATAAGCCCCACCCTCTTTCTCTCCACCTTCAGGTTCCCCTGGTCCTCTGTCTCATAAGCCCCTCCCACTTCCTCTCCACCGTCAGGTTCCCCTGGTCCTCTGTCTCATAAGCCCCTCCCACTTCCTCTCCACCCTCAGGTCCCCCTGGTCCTCGGTCTCCTAAGCTGGGGACACAGCTCAGCGTGGCATGTGGCATCCGGTGCCTGTGGTGAGGAGGAAGGGTGCCACAGGGGGCGCCAATGCCACGAGAGGTGAAGCCGCACCTGTTAGAGGCTTCAGCGGGGGCAAAGGGGCGGGGAAATTCCACAGCACTGCAGGCAACCAATACATACATAATACACACAGGCATGCATGAGCACACGCACACGCACGCGCTGTTTCTCTCACTCACACACGCATGATGCACAGCATGAAACGCACACACATGCTGACATACACACCCTCCCTAATACAGATAGACAGACACACAACAGTGCATATGCATGCACGAACGCGCGCGCACGCACACACACACACACACACACACACACACACACACACACACACACACACACACACACACACACACACACACACACACACACACAAACACAAAGAAGTATACTGGTATTACTGAGGCTTGAATGAGCTTCAGAGTGCTTCAATCCAATCCATATCTATCAGCTTCTATTGAGCTGAAGATACAACAATAATGTCGTCCTGCTGAATGACTCCGTCTTTTGCTTTTCCATGCTCACATTCAGTAAACCCAGCATGCAGCAATTACTGGCATGAACATGACTTTGTCTTGTATAACAACTAGATCCTCTGCATGATCTTACCATTTCTGATATCACTCTAATACTCACGTGTACTTTATTCACCTAAAACATTCTAAAACAGACAGGGAGGGTAAAGGTTTAATTGTGAAATCACAAACTAATACTTGTTTCTGTCCTGTATTCTCTAGTCTAGCCCTGTAACGCAATGGCGTCCTGATGCGAAGCAAGATGAACCCTGTTCCTATCTGAGCGTCAAAGGACAGGCAAGGTTCACCACCCGTCTCCTTCTCCTCTGCAAACCACGTGGACTCCCTTCTCAGCTGCACACCTCAGTCCTGTGTGGTTAACTCCCCAGCTACCTTGGTCTCATGGTCGCATCTATTCACAAAGCGCTGGTTTTCAACATCTTATGAACGTTGCATTTACCCGGGAGTAAATAAGATCATCTTAGCTCAAAATCTATGAGCGCTAATACCCGAGGAGACGGACCATTATTCTGTACCTCATTCTGTGATTTAAATGTGTTGCAATCGAAAGTGGTAGCTGGGTTTCACTGTACTGAGTGATGTAGGTAGTATGACCTTTGTAGCTCAGTCTTGCATGGCTCAAAGGGTAATGAGGGGGGAGACAGATCGGATAGATAAGTACCACAGAGCCTGGATAAACAAAGAAATTCAACACAATACCCTTGTTAGACCCATGAGACATGTTTTAAACAGCTAAAAATAGCAGACAATGGGACCTTTAAAGCTACACACATCTTTTATGTACAAATATACACTCGTCTTACCAGCCTAAATCACAAAGAGGGGCTGCAATAGAGATGAGCATCCCATTGCCACTAATTGAAATCCTGTAGATTTGCCCTATTTGTCCAGATGAAATCCTGCTGTCAGGTATGAACACTTCCCCGCAACTTCCACAATGGGGGATGAATCCAAACTTAAGAGTGAAATACAATACACTCAATAATGTTAGATCTTTTGCCTTTCTTGTTCCTTTGGTGTCACGCAATCACAGCCTGGCTGGGTTGGTAAACTGAGTGCAATTGACTGATGTCACGGATTTGGTGTGAAGTTGCCTGGTGCACTGGTGCAGCTTTACCATTAGCCACACTAACTTCACTGTGCAACCTCGAAAATGACTGGTTCATTGAGATCACACACAAAAAAACAAGACAAAAACCTTGTGCCAATGTATATACACACCGGTAATTGTTTTGCTATGGGCTATTTTCTCTGTGCTATAATGAGCATAGAGAAAATATGACCAAAGCCTAGGGCAGATCTGAGCTCTGTGCTTGAGCGTACCTCAATCTTCTTGCTCAGCAAAACAATGTGGAAAAGCTTTAAAGCTGTGTTTAGGATGAAACCTTCAGCCCAAGCGTGTTAGTTGGTGTGTGAGAGAGAGAGAGAGAGAGCCGGTGTTCTGTATTGATATCAGCATCATACTCACTCCCACTCCTTGCGTCGTGCCTGTGGCGTGCTCTGGATCTTATGAGCCTGGTGGGCTTTGACAATGTCCCGTTGCTCGATCAGGCCGCCCCGACGCCTATTCATCACATTGGGACTGACCGCCGAGTCTCCGTCCACGCCTCCGACATCGAAAGACGAGCCCACGTCCAGGCAGAGGCCCAGGCGGTTCTGGTGTAGAGGCGGCGGCGGCGGCGCGAGGCCGGACATGTGTGGGAGGTAGAGGGTGTCATAGCTGCTCGAGAGGCTATGGGGATCCAGGAGGGCTCGGGACCCCGGAAACAGGCTGGACCCTCCGGCCAGTCCCGCGCGATGCTTCTGCCAGCTCTCGCACTCCTCCGGCGGGGGAGGAGGGTGGAGGACGTAGTGTCTGGGGGTGCTGCTGCCACACGCCGCCGCCTCCGTGCCCACACACACACCGCCCACTGGACACCCTGGTCCTCCCGGGGCCCTCGGAGGCCCCTCGGCATCAGGGTCCCCTGTCAGAGACTGAGAGCTGACCGAAGAGGAGCCCGGTTCCAACATGGTGGCACAGCTGCCGGGGATCTCAGCATAGTGCTGTAGAGAGAGAGGGGAAGAGGGGAGAGGGAGAAGAGAGGAAACAAGGGGGGGGGGAGTACGAGTGAGAGATATAATTCAAGCAAAAGCAATTTAATTATAATGTAATGCACATCTTCTATTCATTTTCAATGGGAGTGGGACTGAAACAGGAGTGATACGGCCTTGATGTGGTTATATTATTAACCCCTTAGCGGAGCAGACAGTCAGTCTGTGCTTGGCTCTGGTGGATTCATTAGAGCTACTACAGTCACACAATCAGTCACAAGCCTCAAGAGATAGCCGGCACTACTTTCCAAACATGGCCGCCGACCTATTCTCCTTCCAAAAAGACAGATTATGTACATTTTGGATTCATATTTCATCGTGTGGCGGTGAGTACCCGAAGCGCAACATGTATTTTGGCGCCCTGAGATGTGTGTTTTGGCAGATTTTTAACAGCTGTACCATTAGCCTCCATTCTATGGCGATAATTACTAACTTCACGACTGTAGCTCACTGTAAACTGAGCGGACAGTGCCGGTAAGGCAGGGTGTATCTTGGTTATGTGGGGGGGGATGTGGCAAATGAGCTAAACTTCCAAAAAAGTGGTGTATCCCTTTAAATGGATGAAATAAGGTGTGTGGTGAACAAAAGTTCCTGAAACAGCAAAGTTTGTGCTCCGCAAGATCGTCTTCACAAACAAGGACCACTTTTATGACTTTTGAAGCGGAAATGCTTTTTTTTTTTACATGTGATTTTCAGAAAATGATTCAAAACTCCTAAAAAGTGCTTCACTGTTTCATAAACTTTTGTTATCCACAGACCTTATTTCATGCATTTAACCGAAATCCCCGTGCAAAAATCCCATTCACTTTTCACCTTACGAACCAGCATGGTGGCGATTTCTGGGTAGGCCTACAAACATACGTCATCATCCCTGTGGTACTCTATCTGCCAACGGCTCAGTGACTCGCTTCTAACTGTCTACAGTCAGTTTGAATAGAGTTTAGTCCTCTGAGCATCAGAAAGAAGCGATTAGACGACACGCTGTGATGGAGTCCTCAAAACAAATACTAATCTAACAGTGCCAGTGTTGTGCTTGATGGTGCAATTAGGAAGAGGGAAGGAGGAGAGGGAGCCTCGGAGTGCAGTCAATCACTCTTTTAATGGTTCTAGGCAGTTTCTAAGCAGGAAAAGACTGGGTGGCAAAACTGCAGCGAAAGCGTCTATATTTCACTAATAACCCTGCTCTTGCTTTCATGAAGCCCTCAGCAGGTAAATGACGGATGCTCCGTTCTTTTTTTGTGATGAATAGTTTTTATTGATTTTTCCTTTCAAACAGGTCCAAACAAAGACAAATCACATGATGACTTGAATATCACTAAACAAGAGACAGCAACGACAACAACTACCACAGGCGGGGGGGGAAAGGGATCGACAATTTCTTTTTTTTTAGTTAAACACATCACATAGAAACGCTACTCCACTGGCACATAATTAAACTATTATGCATCACATGTCACAAATCGAGTTGCTCGATTTGATTCCTATTGGTTTGGGCTGATGTTTTGTCATAGGTGGATGGTTCTCAAGGTCCCTTAATGAAAGAGATGTAGTCCACCCACTTAGCATTATATTTCTCCACCTGATTAATGAGTCTAAAAGAGAGACCCTCATGGGCTGCTTACAATCCCTAGCTGAGAGAACCACACCCTCGCTGGAGGTAGGGTGGTGGTCGCCTTCCACTCTGTGACTATGAGCTCTCTCCCCAGCATGAGAGCTGTCTGGACCCATTCCCCCTGTGCTGCGGAAAGGGGTGACAGATGCTCCGTTCTAAACACACTGTGGTTGAGTGCGGAGGTTGAGGCGCAGGCAGAAGACATTGTACAGAAAAGATACAGTAAGAGTACGTTGTAGTGTTGAACGATGCAGATACAAGGTAGTCCATAGAAGTGCCTTAATAAAAATCAGTCTAAAATTCAGACTGCTCAAGGAACCTGCAAAGCTATTAGTTAGACTGCTGAAAGGGGTTGACACACTGCTGTAAACAAGGCACTAATGATGAGAGAGAGACCCACTTGAGTTGGTGACTGTATCACCTGTCCGAGAAAGCCTTACCTCTTTGATTTGAAGAGGTCTCCACTGACGCATCAATATTTGAATTATGTCACCAAGTTAATTTTCTCATATATTCTATGCACTGAAGATGACAAGGCTTAGGGCCAGAGAGCACTGCAGTGACTTTTTAATCTGCAAGCATCAAACACTTTTTATTAGCCAAACTTTACGGCATAATCACGGATGATGATTCAGACAGGAGTTATATTGTACCACACACACCGAACACTACTTTTTAAATTAAACATTATATTAATCATAATAATTATTTTGACAAAAGAGTGAATACAATCTATCAGATCTGTAGTATTTCTTCTTTGTAATAAAAACAAGGCACTTCATTGCATTATAACAGTTCATAACCAGTAGGCCCAGGGAGTTGATGGAGTAGAATAAAATATCACTTCTCATAAGGGCTTCATTTATAATACAGTCAACCGTATGATTTATCACATTCATCAAACTGATACTAGCAAATTATTCAGACGAAACAAATACAACAATGTGACATAACACAACAGCAACAACATTGCATTCATCTGTTACTTGAATGTGTTGTAATCCATCACATACATGTGGCCTATACGATGCAGGGATGATTGGTTTAGCTCATTAGAGCTGATGGAAGTGGGCCATTTGTGACAGTGTTTAGTAGTATAGCTGTTGTATAGTGGCCCTATTATTTAGCATGGCCTACATTACACCGCCCCTCTGAGAACATAGGTTTACAGAGAGGTGAATCAAACAAAACAAATAAGAGGCTATGGGCCCTTATGTCTATTATAAAACTGAATGTCTTCATAGAGCACAATTGAAAATAAAACATTTGGCTTTGTCACAAAAATACAGAATCTCTTTTTTCAAGTGCATATGTCAAAATAATACAACAATACAGTAACATTATGGTCATCACATTTCAGAGAAACTATAATAATAATCATAATAATCATAATAATCATAATCATAATAATCATAATAATCATAATAATAATAATAGTACTAAATAAATGTTTCCACTGAAGCGGCAAGCTTCAAATATTATGGAGCAATGGAGAAAAAAAAGCGTATCCCAACAGTTCATCAAGCTCTTGATTTATTACAGGCACGATATGGGATTGAGAGAGAAGCACAGAGGCAATCAAACAGTGGTGGCTAGAGGGACTTTCTCGTAACTACAGGACCACAGCTTGAACAAACACAGCCAGAATGTCGTTAAGCCACACTGCTGCTGCACACCAGGTGACCCCAGCTCTCTTACCCAGACAAATACATTGGCTGCAACATGAATGTGTGTTTCAGAGATATATATAGCCTACAGCATAGGTGAAGAAACAAAATCCTAATTATACTGTGTACTGTATGTCTGTCTGTAATATAGCAACCAAAGTGTCTCAAATGTTTGTTTGTTTAAATCACGTGGATACTTCACCAGCAGCAACTTGCAAGAGGTCATACAGGAATATGACATTTGGAACCGTGGAAGTCATGGAATGGCCCTGGCCAAGTTCAAGCGAACAAAATCAGAAAATGTGTAATTGTTGAAACATTCTTTTATAGGCTTACATTTTAATGTGAATGTTGAGTGGTATTCCTGTAGCGCCTGACTGACTGTGCCCCCATTACCTCTGCCACCTTCGAGTTGAGCTTTCAACAGAGACAGAAAACTCTCCACCTGATGCTGCAAAGTCCCGCCCTCTTCATTCTCTTTCCCCACTCTAAACTGCTCCAAAACGTTAGAATTTGTAAACAGGAAGAAGTAGGAAAGCAGAGGAGGTGATTTCTCTGATTACAGAGACAAATGATGAATATCTGTGATTCTGTGGAACCACGTCTAATTGCACTCCCTCATGGGCCATTACCAGCGCCATCATTACTACCAGTGTAACCGAGTGAATCAGAATCCTTGTGAATCCCGAGTGGTGGCGAGTTCTTGGTTAAAAACTCACTCCCCAGTGTAAAGGCCAGCTCCTTTACACTGGGGATCAGAATCAGATCAGAAAGAAAGAAAAAACAGTTCCACCAAGGGAGCTAGCTCTCTTGGCATTGCGGTTAGCGCATGCGCTTTGCAAGCGGGTGATTGTGGTGGGATCGAATCCCGTCTCCACCCCTATAGGGCAAGCCCTTAACATGGGTCGTCACCACACCGCGGGTTACACCATCAGACCTGTTGTACCACCACCACGATGGTTACCTGTCAGCCGCAAGCTAAAAAAGCCCACATAGACTCAAACGTTCATGCTTACACTGTGATTGCTCTCCACACAGTTACCAAAAGCATACACCTACAGCTTCTGTCTTAGACGTTGTGGTGGATGAGTAAGGGCCAGGAAACGTGTGGCTCAATGTGATCCTCGTCAGCTTTTAAGAGGCAGTTTCTTGATTAGCCATGGTCACTGGGCTGGCTCTCTCAGGCTGCTGTTATCATCAGCTTTGACTGTTGTTCACACAAGCCTAATGGCTTACTCACAGCTGTGAGTCGAGTCGACCTCCCAGCCACTTACGGTCAGAGAAGAGGAGCCACACAGAGAAGAGAAGAGAAATATCTTCTTAGCTAAATCTGGGTGGAAAGATTGCAGCCAAATTGTTTTTACGCTTCTTGCTGGAAAGCCAGGTGTCTGAAGGTTAGTAATGAGGAGTGAAGGAGAGTCTCTCAGGCGGGGGCGAGGAACCTTCTCAGCTCACACCTGCTGCCCACAGCCGCCCACACACAGCCGCACTTCATCCTCTCTTCACCCTGCATGTCGATTCCAAAACGTCAGCTGATACTAGCAATTAGGAGACAACCTCATGGTTGGCTGTAGTCATCTTTATTGGCCGACACATTTCAGAGCAACTTCAGTCATCGCGCCACAACATTGTGGCCTAATGATGATTGAAGGGGTGATGTTACTGTCCTGAACCCGCCCCCCCCCCCTTTTTTTTTTTACTCATTACCATCACGATAATCATAAGGATATTTCTCAATATCAATATATGGTTCACATATGTAAATTATATAATATTGAATTATCGTCCAGCCCTACCAATGCTTACCATTATTATATATACTTTTTTCTCCTTCATTTTAAAGGCTGAGTGGTGGAATATGCTAATAAAATGACATGCTAAGAAAAGTTTTCAACAACTGGATTAGAAATATCCTCTAGATTAGCGTCATGCATCTAGATTTTGAACATATGACGGAAATACTGAGGGTCCAACAAGACCATCAGGAGGCATCCATCACAAGTCAATGGAAACAGAGAGTACAGAACAATACCCTGCACACACACCTATGATTAATCTGTGTAATAGTTATATGTCTCTCAATCTTATGGTGGTCACATTGATTCCTCTCCATCAGCCTATATCCTCTTCTGCCTAGTACCCACAGGATCTCTTGGAGACAAACAATTCATTATCACATTGCATCGACCACTCAGCCAACCATGTGAGAGACAGCACTAGAACGGCGATGCTTTGAAACAGCACTTATATGAATACATATGACAATCTCTAGACATATAGCATAATATAAATAAGTCATGCGCAATTGAGAAGTCTAATTTTCTCCTCCTTGCCTGCCTCTCCTTTTGTGCAGCGACTCTCTCTGAAATACTGCCATGGCATACCACATTTCTGTATCAACACAGAGTGCAATGGCTAGTGCAGTGCCAGTCTATATACAGTATTCATTACATTTACAACTCTCTATTCCAGCCTGCGTTGCGTTTCAATGAGTCGACAGAAAGAGCTGAATGTAGCGTGCATGACAGGCAAAATGTATATTCAGCTTTTCACTTTAATCAAGCAGCATCAACGTTCAGGATGGGCAAAAAATTGGCTATTTGTGATATTTCTAGGGCTGGGTATTGGCAAGGACCTCACGATCACGATACATGGGTCACGATACGATTGTATCACGATACAATGCATATTGCGATATATTGCAATACTCTACATAATTTACTGAAATTTAAAAATAGAGCTGAAAATACAACTTGCTGTGTACCACCCAGGTAGTGTAATAATATGTACATCACTTTATATTGATAACTTAATGCACAAATTGAGTCAAAACTACTGAGTGTTGTGTACTGTGTCACTGAACAGACGGCTGTGCAAAAAATCAATATGGCAATATATCACGATATATTTTTGAAATATCGATACAGTATTGCGGAAAAAAATATCACGATAATTGCCGTATCGATTTTATTGCACAGCTCTAGATATTTCTACACATCAGAGCAAAAGCCCGCAACAACAGATGAGAGTGACAGAGTAAGATGTTCGATTATTGAAATAAACAAGTACCTGTGTATGCAAAACAGATGTGTAGGCTTACTAGGCAACAAGAAATAGATTAATGTTAGCAACAATATTCTAGGGCAACATACACTACATCACAAGTTATTATAACTCATTTGAATAATCATCTGCCCCAGTAAACACAGTCTTACTTAGCTGGCCACTCTCCCCCTTACTACCTTCGGACCCTCCAGTTGTCAACCCCCAAATGTGACATATACTGTATGTTCTATTGCACATTGTTGTACATGTTTCATTTTGAATGGTATACAACTGAATACACTAGTGTGGCGTAATGCCCTCATTTACTTTATTATTCTTATTTATATTTTATGCTCCTTTGCTCTGCTGTGGGCCATTATTATCATATTATATGCTGCAACAATGACCCAATCTCCCCACAGGGTTCATGAGCGTTTAATCTTATCACTAACTGACTATTGTGCCCACTTTATGACCTTTTGTTTGTTTACACAATGTAAACAATGCTTAGTGAATAGATCAGATAGTTGAAAGGCTTAGCAACAGACATGTGAGTGTGAACATGCTCTTAGCAACAGACATGTGAGTGTGAACATGCTAAATGGCCTGCATTTATATAGCGCTTTTATCCAAAGCGCTTTACAATCAGTAGGTAGTCTACATTCACCCATTCATACACCGATAGCGGCAGGCTGCCACGCAGACACCATCGGGAGCAAGGAGGGTTAA
>NC_139632.1:15087271-15149771 GCF_964638095.1 Poromitra crassiceps
CCATAGGTTATACCATATCATGAGAATTCAGATAGAGATAGGTAAGTTGTCCGTCACATAAAAGTTAGTCAACGGAAGCAGGCTGTGGGTATAAGCTCTGCCATTGGCTCCGACCATTTCAGTCGCAGCGAAGGGAAATCCCTTTCCGCTCCCTGCGTGTCTACTCTCAAATGCCTCCGTTGCTGTCAAACAACACTAGCTAGCAAGCTAGCAACTGATACGCTGAAAATGGCAAGTTTTGCAGAAGATTGTGCAGGCCTGCCTGGTACTTTCAGGGGATGGTTGTAAAGATAACGGAGCATTTCCCCCCCCCCCCTCTATACCAGAGTGAGAGTAAGTGGAGCCAGACTCTCTCCTGCGCTGGTACAGCGTGAAACGAAGTGTGGAGATAGTCTTGCAAGTAAACACAGTAAGACTACATGAAAGTATATTAAATTGATTTCCAAATGCTTTCCTGTGACTCCCTAAAACTCTGTCTCATTGTATTGTCCCTTTATGAGAAACCACACACCAAGCTTGCTAAGCTCAGCTAAAACAAACAGCTTGAAAAGTGCACTGCAGGTTTGAGTGGTTAGAGAGAAAACCATGTTAACTGGAAGATCACAGCCTTGTTGTGTCCTCCTCTCCGAGTGGTCCTGAAACAACACCCTAAACCTTCATACCTGCTCACTCACTGCAAGTTACTCTGGATAAGAGCATCAGCTGAATGGCTAAAATGTGCAATTTGCTAAAGAAGTTTCATCCAGGTCTGACTGAGGAACTTAGAAAATCCATCTATCCTCTCTCTGCTCTGAAATGCACCAGACAGATGTGTAGTTCAAGTTATTGGGTTGTACAAGAAGAAACATTCAAAAGGTTAGTTTTCCATGAGAATCTCTTCAAGAAATATGGCTAACTTTCATTTTATATGGCCATTATAAATTCATATCCATTAATTTACACACCAGGAGAACTAATTTGCACATTTCCCATCAGAGAGTGGTATAATCCAATCAAGACAATCAGAACGCTTTAAACGAGATTAACGAAAGGCAATAACAGGAAATAACAGCCAAAATAGATTGAGGGTGTTAAGTGGCAAGTGAAAAGTGTTAATGTGATGTGTAGTATGTGTATGTTTATGTAATGTGAAGTACCAACGCACTTCAGAAAAGCAGAATAGATGTAAGCAATGGTCCCTTCTGTTATATAGACAAAACAAATAGCTTGATGATCAGTTTGACAACAACATTGGTCACACTGAGCACCGATTGGGTATTGCAGAGGATGTGTGAGCCATTTAAAAGATAAGCATGAGTGCAGGAGCACTGCGGCTGTAGTTCAGAGAGCAGAGATATTATATATGGGGTGATGAAGTCACGGTAGCAACATCGTGTCTGCCTCCAGCAGCCTGTCATCTACAATACAAACACTGATTACTCAAACTGCCTCTTCCTATATTGTCAAACTCCCAAGACATGAGAAACAGGCTGCTTTTGCTTGCTGATAGTCAATATATTATCTAAATACATCCCCCCAGGCATTCACATGGGTTTATTTGTTGAGAAGATAATAACACTTTCAAGCAGCATATCAATTCCATTTGATAAAGGCAGAGGCAAAAGGCCAAGATAGAAGACAGAGCAAATCATTACATTTTAAATATTCTGAAATCTCAACACCTGCACGTGCCTCTACTGAAGAAAATGTAGTCTCGATTTTCTTTCCTTTCATTAATTTCTCCCTTTAATGACTGCCTTTCCCGACCTCTGTGATCGAGCTGTGGAGATTTCTCTTCCTACACTTGAGATTTTATCTATATGGGTCCACTTGGTAATTAAGATCATCTAATTGAAGTAGCCTATGTTAATGCTGTCTTTATGACATGTGCACTGTCGCTCGGTGTAACAGGAAAATTTAAATTCTCATTGTCAAACATATACTATCCTAGTATATCTTTGAGAACGAGAATTTAAATTTGGCATTTGTGTTCATCCTGCTGCAGGGAGCTGGTAGCTCCAACACAAATGAAGACTACAGATTTCTGCTCGGGCATTATAGGCTTGTTCTCATATTACTGATTTGCTCAAGATGCAGAGAACAAAGTAAATTGTACAATACAGCATGCTTAATGAAGTACTGTAGTATGTAACAAGGCAAGATGAGTGGAGTTGACTCACTGTAAGGACTCAACAGCCAACAATACACACACATATCTACCCTCCAGCCTCCCCTGCACTGCATATCTTGAGTAAACGTTCAAAATGTAATAGCCTAAGTAAAATCCTATTGGTTGAAAGAGACAAATGAATCATTATTAAATTGCAGTATCAAAAACGCCTAGAATGACAGGTGATTTTCTAGATCTGATGTCACACGTGTCACAGTCGTCCACTTATCTTGGCATTATTAGCCTGAAAGAAGGTTTATGTCAGTCACGATGAACACTGACAAAAAGCTTGACATGTCTGCTATCGCACACGATAAAGTAACAACCACAACCGACATGCACAAAGCGTCGTCTAAAGTTGATGATGCTGATGGTGCCGAAAGCTACAGAAACCTGTAGATGGACGCAAACAAGTAGCCTCATGTCCTGTTCTGCCAAATGGTGAAATAAAGTCTGTAGCGCTTAATTCAGCGTCAGTCGGGAAAACGATGTTCTTACCTAAAAGCAGAGAGTTCCTTGCCATTTTTGTACACCTTTCTTCAAAAATTGGAAATGAAGCAGCAGACACAAACCACGTCTGTCGTGCAAATAATGTGTCCATACAGTAGCCTAAGCAGATACTGAACTACTAGAGAGAGAGAGAAAGCGAGAGAGAGGGAGAAAGCGAGAGAGAGAGAGAGAGAGAGAGAGAGAGAGAGAGAGAGACAGAGAGAGAGAGAGAGAGAGAGAGAGAGAGAGAGAATTGGATAATTGGATGGACCGCCAACACATTCAAATGGATAGGAAACAATAAAAAAAAAAAGTTGTAATATCTGCTAAAATAATGATAATGATGATGATAATAATAATAATAATAATAATAATAATAATAATAATAATAATAATAATAATAATAATAATATTAATACTACTACTACTACTAATAATAATAAATCACATGCTACCAACATTAGTAGTCTATATCTATATCTATCAAACCCTTATTCACCCATTTTACAATGATGTGCTTTGCTTTCCATTTGTTGCCATAGGGACCAAAAGATTAGCCCACGTCGACCTACAATAAAGACAGTCGAATGAGAGAGAGAAATAACAAAATGTCCTGTAGGCTAAATGAAAAGTGACACATCTCAAATGAACACGTGGACTTCGTGATGTTTTGAATGAAGAAGCACTCAAAGTGATGTGGGGCGGCAAGTTGCCCAGTGTGTGTGTGTGTGTGTGTGTGTGTGTGTGTGTGTGTGTGTGTGTGTGTGTGTGTGTGTGTGAGAGAGAGAGAGAGAGAGAGTGAGAGAGGGGGAAGGGGAGAGGGGAGCGAGGCGCACCTGTGGCTTGGCCTGAAGCAGAGAGCCCCCATAACCATGTGATGCGCACAGATCCCGCTAGATGGCAGTGCAGATCCATCATAGGCTACGTCAGAGATTGACCTACACGAAGACATGAACCCCCTCCCCCGGGTTAACATTTTGATTTGACATATCAAAAATCATCATGAACATCGATTCTGGAAAAGGGAAAAAAAACAACCGTATGTAGGCTTGTCCCAGCACCAATGGTCTCTCTCTATCGTTCTCTCTCTATCAATTTTCAATTTCAAATAGCTTTATTGGCATGAAAAGACAGTGCTTATATTGCCAAAGCAAATACACATATTAACAGTACAACAATAATGTAGTATATATATGTTACAGTATAACAATAATCTATCTCTCTCTGTGTCTGTTCGTTTGATCTTCAAGGTGGACACGGTGAACTTAGGAAAGGTAAAACAAATAAAATAAATAAATATATAAATATATAAATAAATAAATACATAAATAAATAGATAAATAAATAAATAAATAAATAAATAAATAAATAAATAAATAAACAAACAAACCAAATGAACAGCAGGGGGTGCTCTTTTTCAGTTTAGCTCAGCTCAGTTTGAAACAATCGCGATATTTCCGCCCATCAGCTAGCTACCTACCTACCGTTTTGTCAATGGTGGAAGTAGGCTACACCGCTGAGAAACAACATCAACAGTAACCCGGGAAAAGGCAACCTCAGAGGCGGGTAGCTAAACTTTTAACTCGGAATCTAACCCAGCTTGCGTATTTTGGTTCCCGGAGGACGCCGGACGCAGAGAAATCAGAATGGACGCAGGTTGCTAAAGTAAGGTTAGTTGGCTACCATAGACTACTCTAGTGTCTGGTACTGGTAGTTAGCCATCGTTAGCTTGCTAACGTTAGCAAGTGAGCTCTAAACAGACAGCTGAGCAAAGAAGTCCAATTAAGTTGGGATTTTATCATCATGAAGAAAATATATTGAATATGGACGTTTAGAAGGATCGGATTGTTGTCCGTAACTAATTGTTATGACGATATAGTTTATGACCTCCTCAGCTCAGCTAACGTTACCGAGTTTGCGGATCTGTCTATTCCCTGGATCCGAAATAAAGTAACTTCGTTTTGAAGTCAGATGGAGTTAAAGACTGGAAACTATTAGATCCATAAAACTATACATGTTTACTAGTTAGCTTTAATGCAAATTAAGATGTTTAAAAGATACCGGCAATTTATAGTTAGTAATTTAGTGTCAGCTGACAAAGTAATGTTAGAATGGCGCTGCCGCTGTGTTGTCGAAGTGCAGGGGCATGTCTAATTTCTGAAACGGAGTTTTCGTTTGTAGCCAATTGGTATTCGTAGGTTTACTTGGGGACTGAGCTGTTTGTTCCTCGCTAACGTTACCGCTATTATTGTTTAATATTTTGCCACCATCAACGATGGCTAATAGAGTAATCTCTAACTTGAGTTAGCCTGCTAACGTTAGCTACAGTTTACGCTAATGTTAGCTAACGTCAGCATTTGTTATAACGTTACTTAGTTTGACTCTGACACAAACTATGAATATGAACAGAGAATGGTGTCAACTAAACGCTAGCGTTCGCAGTTTTCAGTTCAAGCCACATCCATCCTAAAGTAACGTTAGCTGACATCAGCATTCTTGCTTGTCAGATGACAACTCCTTGATGCTTGTTACCGAATCGCAGTTCATGCCATTTTAGAAATTGCTGAGAAAATGACTCTTCTGGATACAGAGAGATCATACTAACAACGCAGAGTGCTGGCCATCATACCTAACGTGAGAAGCAGAGCTAACCTTAATTGTTATTTTCTCTCTATAGTCTGCTTTGTCAGCCTGACACCCCCAAGGCTGTGTCATGTGATTGTAGACTACTTGCACAACTCCACTACTTCCTGAAATGAGTAGGGCATCTTGGTTTCCTGTCCTCCACTATTGGATGAACTGATTAATGTCAGGTGTGCCTGATCACTGTTGTTGTGACTGCAGCAGTCAGGCACACCTGACATTAATCAGTTCATCCAATAGTGGAGGACAGGAAACCAAGATGCCCTACTCATTTCAGGAAGTAGTGGAGTTGTGCAAGTAGTCCATAGGAATGCTTGGAGTGTGAAATATGAGATGTCTGAGTGATCACTGCATTTTCCTAAAAGAAAAAAAAAATCTTCAGACTAGCAATCTAGATAATGCATGTGCAAGTATCCATCAGTGGGCAATTTAATCTCTTCATTTTGCGATGATCTTCATTATTAACAGATTGCAAAATAATTTTAATTTAATCAACTTAACTCAGTAGGAGAGTGGCACAGTGTCAGTAGTATCAACACACGGACCGCCTATTGCTTCAGAAGAGAGTTATTTAATCACACACAAGTTAACTTCCTCTTACCTGATTGTGTGTTGTTGGCTTCCTCAAAATAGCTAGTTAGGACCACGATAGGTCTGCTTTACTTTCTAACAATTACATGTGTTTCAAATAGTGCTGCACGATTTGGGGAAAAGGTGCGATTGTGATTATTGTGGGCAATATTGCGATTGCGATATCATAAACAAATGCTATCTAGGAATGTGCCGGTATGAGTTTTGGACAGTATGATAACCTTGGACAAAAATACCATGGTTTCACGGTATCGCAGACCTTTATGTGTTGTCAAATCTGGCAAACAAAATTATTCGTGCAGCACTAGTTTCAAGTAAACATCGTGTGCCTGGCGTGTGGATGACTTCTGTTGCGTTTTCCTCATTCATGGAGATCTTATGTGGGAATTTGCTGCTGTAGAACCTGTTTTAAATGGCAGGGTAACATCTATCTACTGTCAACAGTCTGTCATGGTAAATAGATGTGTTATGAATGTCTCATGATCCACCTATTATGACAATGACTTATAATAAGTCAGGCTGTACCAATATGTATTGTTTATTTTGGAGTGTGTCAGTTCAGATGCCGGATGCAGAGGGACGTTTTCTGTAGCCTAGTCACAGGCAACGTTGTGTTAGTGAGTTGGTTCTTTGTTCCATGTTACAAAGTACTTGGTGGTGCTTTCTGTTTGAGTTGTATCCCATGTTTTGGGAACACAGTTGGTTTTATCTGTCTGAGTGCCGAGATGTTGCTGCATTTGTCACAAAACCAACTCCTATTTGTGTTGACTCTCTCAGAAGCATCTTGCTGTAAAGACTTTTCTTCTTTTGCAAGTAACTCAAAGGAGAGAGAGAGCTGGGATGCTTTTCCGAAACCAGCCTCAGTTGTGGTTAAATCCTGTTCCGTTACTCATGTCCTCAAATTGATGAAAGTGAAAGCACAGGCCAGGGCAAAGCTCAGGATGTGTGACAGTGCAATTACCCCTTATAGTGATTTTCACTTTGGTAGAACTAGAACACATCCGCTTTTATAGGAGTTTGCAAACAGTCACTTTAAATAGGACCTCATTCTCAGTGACAATTTCTCACCACCACTCAAGTTCATATTGAAAGCCTATATCATACTTGTAAAATATACACAATGGGACAAAATAGACCAAATATATCTTCAATGTAGAGATGAAACGCTATGAATCTCATATCACGATTATAGTGACCCAAAATATCACGGTTATCAGTATCATGGTATTGTTAACCTCTTGCATGGCACCGTAACCCCGGCGTTACGTTTCTGATTTTTTTGCTGTTCATCTGTCATTTATGTGATTAATTAGGTAGTTAATTCTGAACAATGCTATTCATGCTACATACCAAATTAACCGGCTGAATCTTGCGCATCGAACCATGTCTTCCTTTTTCAGATCAGATCAACACAGCAGAAGTTATAGCTGTCTTTGTACAAAGACAACATTTCAGATTATTTGGCTTTTTATAATGGCTTTTTGGAAATCCGCCTAGGTATCTCCCTACAAAAACCAGTGCCAAATACTCATGTTTTGGTATTTTTTCATCTTCTTTGAGTTGGGATGTGGTAAGGCCTGTGGCTATGTCTCCATTGGGTTTCTAGCCATAAATACAACAACCACAGGTAACTGTTTACACTAAAGTGTTTTTTATTCTAGGCAAGAATCAACCACTGTGTTTGAGCTGGTGTTACTCAGGGTCAGTAACACATAGAGTCATTCTGACACTTGGAACAGAAACTTCAAAGTCTTACCTTTCAGAAAAGGTCAGGCACTTGTCTGTAACCCTAGCGGTTCAGCCACAGTAAGCATTTTAGTTTGGGTATGTCGTTTTCACCATTTTCTTCAGAAATAGGTGGCTTTAGAAGAAATGTGCTGAAATGTTCAAAAAGTACTGATACACTCACTGAAATCATTTCACCAAGGCTGTGCGCCTGCGTCTCGGAGACTTGCTAACTTTGGTTGATGATCCGACAATATTTGCCGCATTTTTCAAAGCGCCGTAATCACTGTCATATGGTTTTAATGATAAGGAAAATTTGAAATGGTACGTTATCGTCAGGAATTTTATCACGCTTATATCATTAAAACCAGTTATCGTTTCATCCCTACTTGAGTGTCAAGGTGACTTTGGTGACATGACGACAGCACAGCAGATCCCCAACCCAGCTAATGTTGGAGATTGACTGCTCTTGAACTCCTATGTGTGTGCTGAAAATGGATTTTGTGTTTCATGTTCTACCAAAGTAAAATACGGGTAACACACTGGGATTTAAAAATACGCAAAGTAAACTATTGGCGATAAAATACTACCACGCTGATATACCAGCAATATTTTCTTCTTTTATTGCCTTTTTGGTGTTGACCTCCATCAAGTATTTTCTTCTTGTTTGTCTGCTGTCTGGCTGCAGGCGAACGGGAGCGATGAGGAGCAGCAGGAGGAATGGGGTATCTCTTAAAAGCTCCACACAGCAGCCTGCTGGCCAGGACAATGGCAGAGGTGCATATACCGGTACACATTTGATTCGGTTTGATTGTATTACTGTTTATGCTCAGAGTTAGTATGGTGGTCTCACGGACGGTCACTTTGAATTTGGTCACAAACGTGAAGTTCTTAAAAATAAATGTGTTGTTAGGGGTTGTTTACACAAAAAATAGGTTCTAATGTGTGTTCCAATTTTCTTTTGCTCTCCCTGTCCTTCTCAGAGCTGACAGCTGCATGGAAAGGTTTGGCTCAGTCCAAAGCTGCTGTAAGTACACTCGGGACAGTTTTCCGCTTACTGCCTTTGCTTTGAGTTTAGTCAACGAATCAACAATTTGTAATGAATTGGTATTTTTTGGGGGCGGATCTTCAGCAATCTTCAGATTCTGAAATATCTGAGATGACAAGGATGACTCTTTAGTCTTTTGTTTATATCAACCAAAGAGTCTGACATTTGTGTTCCCTCCCTGTAGTTGCGGCACATAGAAAACCGCCTGGAGGCAGCTCCAGGGACAGGAGTTCTCATGGACTCCATCATGGACCCCAAGAAGAGTTCCTCCAGGAAGCAGAGCCGCAGGGGTCGGTATCCCAAAATTGTAAACAAAATAGACTATGAGAACATACAATCCATCTAGTCACTACTAGCCGCATTATTATTATTATTATTATTATTATTATTATTATTATTATTATGTGACATTCCATTACAGAATCAAGAGATGACAACAATATGTTGACATTTTTGACATTCAAGATGAGATTTTAACGCGACTCTTCCTACCTCAGATGGACGACGAGCGGACGACACAGGAGGCTCTTCTAAGGGGAGGGGCCGTAGTCACCAAAGCCCAGAGAAGAGCAGCTCTCGCAGTCCGCTGAGAAACACCACCCAGGACAGCAATGTCCGTAGGAGCAACAACGTGGAGTTTAGGGAACCGCTGGCCTCGTACAGGTAGGCACTACACACACTAAAACCCTGTCGTGTCAGCCTCGCCCAGCTCTCTGTAGGAACGCTGCTATTGGATAGCAGTTGATGCAGTCATACCCAGGGCTGGGAGCGGGTACCGATGGTCGGTGCTTTTTTGGTACTGACCGAATCACATCAGTACCACTACTGAAATGAACTGGTCACTTGGTGCTGAGGTTTTGTACTTGAATGATTCATCTGACGCTGTTGGCGTTTGCATTGCATAATAAGCTTTTATTCAACATGCATATAAAAAAAATGCTATAGATTTCAAATTCAAGGAATCGACACTGCACCAAACAATGTTAATCTACACTGAGAGCCCTAGTTATACAAAATGGTGTTCATGTTGTACAGAGTGAGAGCTTAGTCTGCCTGCCGGGGCTGTATTACTGTATCAGTTGAATGTTGTTCAGACTTACTACGTCAGACTCAGAACAGCAGGTTCAGACAGCCAACAGCCTGCCCCTTAGGTTCTTTAGTATACAAGACCTCTATTCAGAGACCATATGCTCTTGACGTCGCCCTGCTCGAATAGCTTGCATGCCTCAACAATAAGAGGTTTAAACACCATTTTATTAAAAGGTTAGTACAAAGCCTTCAAGACTTGCTTCCAATATCGTTACTCAAAACACTGCAACACACTTTTTATTATGACTGAAATATTGTACACAATGGAAAAAACATACGTTGTTTATTTGACATTTGAACCATTGTTTGAATGTTGTTAACCATTAAGCAAGAGACAACTCAGACAAGTCTCAAAATGAAATGTCAAATGCACTTTTTCATTTTACAGTTTTAATATTACTAGCAAATGAATGGATCAAATTATATCATTTTGTTTAAATGTTCCTTTTGTCCCCGATAATGCATGCATAAGTATTAAATTAAAACTGTGACCGTGGGGTTGCATTTACATGTTCCAATTTGCATTAACACGAATCAAATTTAACATTCCCACAGTCATCAGATCAGCAGCTACAAGAAATTATAATTGTCTTTCAAATGAATGCAGGTAATACTTAATTGCAGGGAACACGCACGCTACTTTCCCAGTATTACATTACAGTTTAATACTGAAACCAAAACCTTTCCACCAAGCAATCTGTTCACGCAAGGCACTTTTTCCTGCTCTCTCCAGCACAAATGGCTGAAAATATAAACGGACTACGCGTTAGCTTTGAGAAACTCAAGCCAGTAATCTTACTCTTCTAATCTAGTGGCTCTCAGACAGCACCAATGAGGGCAGTCTATGAGTTGCAATACCGAAACTGCCGGGATCTTTTAAAATGGTGTAATTGAAAGTGACATCTCAAGTGTATGCTTCCTTCCTGCAGCTACAGTAATACCCCTTGTCCAGCCTCAAATGTGTTCTTGGTGCATTCTCAGTGAGTGCTAGATTAAAGGAACACTCCGCCCATTTTCAACCAGCTTTGTATCATTAGAACATCAGTAGTATATCAGAAAACTGTAAACTGTTTTGAAGTCTGTCATTTAATTTGACAGTTATTGAGTGTTAAAGTGTGGACCAGTGACATCACTGGTCCACACTAACTCAAATTAACACATTCAGTGCCACAGCGCTTCAGTAAAATTGTCTGGAGCCTGTGCCAGATTCACTTCCATTCAGTTGAAAACAGCTATAGAATTTTTTCTATTATGGCTATATTAACGGGGCTGGACTTTAATGAAAGATTGAACACTCCTGCTTCTTCCAAAGAAGAAATTTTGTTTCTAGACAGTTCCATTATGAAATTACAGCCTCTCAAAAAAGTGCACTTTCATGGGTTTTCTGTCGTTTTTTTTTTCTTTCCAAGATATAGCCCCTTTTATGAATACCTTTTGCACTCTAATTTCGAGCACATTTACTGACTCTGGCTGGTGTTTTCTGATGTGGTGGCGTGTGGTGTGGTTTCTGTGCAGCCACACACCCCTCTCCCCCCCCCCCCCCCCCCCCCCCCCCCTCTCCACCTCTGAGCTGCGGGCTCCTCCCACACGCACAGAGTTTGCTTTCTCGACTCGTTTTTGCCCCGGACAGATCCCAGCTTTGCTGCGCGCATCATTTCCTTGATGGGCATCAAGGAAATGATGCGCGCTGGCAAACGCGACTGAACGAAAAGGCTTGGCCCGTTCGGCTTCGGATGCTGCCTTTCTAGGAAATCGTGTGGAGATAGATAGAAGCATAAGAGCTCAGTTGTGAGCGCGGATGCAGCCGAGCCCACTCTCGCTGTAGACGGAGCAATATATAGGCTCTGGCAGAAAGCATGCATCGGTTTCCACGGCTTTCTCCGCTGTCTCCTGTACAAAGTAAAGGATCTGAGGTGGGTGGAGCAGCTCCTGTGACGATGTTTAAGGTGGCGCCGTGTGATCCCTTGAAGGGATTCATGCTCACTGGCTGGGTACGACCTTAAACAGCAGAATTATGGAATAATATGAATTATGATTTTAGGACGTCCACAGACGTCCTTGGCACTGAACGTTACTTTTTTTTAGGACGTGCACAGACGTCCTTGGCACTGAATGTGTTAATAACTCATTAACTCAAATCAACTCTCAATAACTGTCAAACTAGATGAATGACTTCAGTTTGACAGTTATTGAGAGTTGATTTGAGTTAATGAGTTATTAATTTGAGTTAGTGTGGACCAGTGATGTCACTGGTCCACACTTTAACACTCAATAACTGTCAAATTAAATGACAGACTTCAAAACAGTTTACAGTTTTCTGATATACTACTGATGTTCTAATGATACAAAGCTGGTTGAAAATGGGCGGAGTGTTCCTTTAAGGGTCAATCTTGATCCTCTCCCTGATCCTGTGTAAATCTGGTTTCTGTCCAGGGAGGCCACCCCTCCGCCGCTGCCCCCCTCAGGCCTGGAGGCCTACAGCCTGCAGTCAGTGCCTGGGTTTTCGTACCCGTCCTCGATGCCTGCCTCAGACTCTCTCCTCAGTCAACTGGTCTACCAGAGAGACACCCGGGACAAACAGACAGACAGGGACCTGGACAGCACACACTCCTCGGCTCTAGAGAGCACAGAGGTCCGCTACCTCAATGACCTGGACACTCTGAGGACTGTTGGCCGCTCGCGTCCCACAGGGGTACGAGCCCATGCTAGGGAGGGGGCTGGGAAGGATGGTACGCCCAAAGCACAAGTCACCCAGCGTGTGGAGAGCCAAGAGTCGAGCCCATCCCTAGCTCCAGCCCCAGGCTCCGTGGGCCGAGGGGAGAGCTCTGCCTCCACCAGCCCCGGATCAGCTTCCCAGCGGCTGGAGAACCTACGCCGACGCCAGCCGGACGATAAGCTGGAGAAGCTGAAAGAGCGGATCCGCAGGCAGAGGCAACATCTGGAGGAGGCTGCGGAGAGAGACAGGCTGCTGGGATGCCTGGAACAGCCCATACGAACTGTGGCGAGTGATGGCGGCGGCGCCACCACTGTGCCCACGGCGAAAATACGGAAAGTTGCACCTGCGCCACCCGCACGTATATACAAAGGTACCTTGACTGTTGCATCCGACCCAAACTCTTAACTTGTTTGCTCGTTTGACCGATGAATGATATAACATGAGACTGAAATGTTCAGTGATATTTTGGTGGTTTTGGATGATAGATTGAATCAATGCCGTACAAAACGGGTAGCTACGGTTTATATTTTGCGTCCTTTCTGTTCCTCTCAGGTTTCAACAGTACTGAGACAACGATCCGGGCCCCTGACGGGAAGGTGTGGAAGGAAGAGGAGTTTCATAACCTTAGCAGAGAGATCTACAGAGACCTGTCACAGCAGTTTGCTGGTGAGCATGGAACACACACAAAAGCACACTTCCTGTTCCTGGAAAACACTGCATCTATTCTAAACGCTGCTGGCACATCACGCTCGGTTTAAATATCCAGGCTTTTCTATACCTACTCCTAACTCCTGGGGCACTGACAAATTATTTTGTTGCCCCTTAAGTAAGTAAGTCAATAAAAGTAGATTATTTCTGAGAAAATCAAAGTAAAATGTTAAATGAGAATACGTCAGTAGAGGTTTGGGTGTCCTAGTATGAATCTGGGGGACTTTGTGTCTTCTGATGCGAGGAGTGTTGCATGTGGTTAGGCGTTAGGGTTGTTCTGCAGCACTGCCTCCAGGCATTTTTGCGCAGCCCTGGTTTCTTTCCCGTCTCTTACAGGGACACATCTTCCCAGAATGTTGTCTGGTCTCTGATCTGCTTGGGTCTCTCTGTGTTCCTGGGCTTTCAGCCAGGTTACAAGACCCCATTCCTGCTTACTGATGCCCCCACCACCCTCAAAAACACTTGACCTAAATAACTGCAGTATAACCTTGATTATGCAAAACCCATGGTCATTAGGAAGAATTAAATACAAAACACTGAATTAGATTACAATTAAAATAGCTGAAAATATGGCAGATTTCAGTTATGTTGATTCTATTCAGTTGTATTTTAATATTATATAGAATGTCACCGCACATTTTGACTCCTGGCAGTTTGCTGATTCAGAAGTCGGAGTTGCAGTCAGATAAACAAGGTTCTGCTGGAAATTTGATTGAATCAGCCAGAAGCACAAATTTTGTTTGCTAGTGTCTAAATCTGTTAGCAGCTTTTCACTGAGGAGTTTAGTATGCCCAAGGGTCTCATTTTCAGATATACCGCACATGGAGGATTTTCTTTTTTATGTTTCCATCTTGGTGCGCGCTCCACTCTCTTCTTCATTTTTCGATATACCTCACACATTTGGACACAGAGCTTACACACGTTTCATCCCACTGTTGAATTTTAATTGACTTTGTTTATATCATGCAGAGATGTTTGTCATTTCTTGGTCTACGGTTTGCTGGAATTTCCCACTCAAGTAGAAGTATTATTTTGCTCTTCATTTACCTCAGTGGAAGTACTTTAAAAGTAAAAAGCACCTCTTAAAAGGAAAGTTGAACATTGTGTTGTGGTTTTAAAAATTATGAGATTAAATCATCATCATCATCAGTTAGCGGCCTGTGTCTAGCCTGGAATATGCTTGACGCTTTGGCCGGCCGCACGGAAATGAGAGACACGGAATCCGACGAGGAAACGTGTGGAGCTTGTATACTCAGTGTGGGTTTCTGCAGGCGGAATTGAGCGCGAGTCTTGAAAACTCCACTTTGTCCGCCCGTCCGCGTCCACGTAGTTACAAATTTCGGCGTGCGCACGGCCGCTCGAAAACCGTCCGCACGGAGCCTTGCGGAGGGGCGTGTCTGCTGATTTGACGTCACTTTTCCGCGTGGACACTCGCGTTCCTCGCTGATGCGGAAAGCATAATGAGACCTTAAGTTGATGTAGCGATTTGTGACATCAGTGATGTAATAAATCAGTGAATTGTGATGTCATCAGTGATGTCACTCGAGCAATTGTGATGTCATCAGTGATGTCGTTCGAGCAATTGTGATGTTATCAGTGATGTCATAAATCCTATCTGGCTGAGGCTGAGTGGCGGAAGATGCCCGCTGCTCACTAGCCATCATTAGCCTGCTAATGTTAGCAAGTGAGCTCTAAACAGACAGCTGAGCAAAGAAGTCCAAAAAAGTTGGGATTTCATCATCATGAAGAAGATATATTGAATATGGACGTTGAGAAGGATCGTATTGTTGTCCTTAAGGTAATTGTTATGACGGTAACCGGTCGTTCTTAGTTTATGACCTCCTGAGCTAACATTACAGTGTTTGTGAATCTCACTATTCCCTGGAATTGGAAATACAGTAACTGCTAAATAATTTGAATGGCTCCATCCAAAGCTGCTGTAAGTACACTTGGGACAGTTTTCTGCTTAATGACTTTGTTTTGAGTTTAGTCCACGAATCAACAATTTATAATGAATTGGCATTTTTGGGGATCTTTAGCAATCTTCAGATTCTGAAATATCTGAGATGACAGGGATGTCAAAATATGGCAGATTTCAGTTATTATGTTAATTCTATTAAATTGTCTTTTAATATATAAAATGTCACAGCACATTTTAACTGCTGGCAGTTTGCTGATTCAGACGTTTTCTGAGCTACATTCAGATAAACAAGGTTCTGCTGGAAATTTTATTGAATCAGCCAGAAGCACAAATTATGTTTGCTAGTGTCTAAATCTGTTAGCAGCTTTTCACTGAGGAGTTTAATATGCCAAGGGTTTCATTTTCAGATATACCGCACACTGAGGATTTTTATTTTATTTTTATTATAATTTTTTATGTTTTCCGTCTTGGTGCGCGCTCCACTCTCTTCTTCATTTTCAGATATACCTCACACATTTTGACACGGAGCTTACACATGTTTCATCCCACTGTTGAATTTTAAATCTAATTGGTTTATACCATGCAGAGATGTTTGTCATTTCTTGCTCTATGGTTTCTCTGTCATGCTCGGTGGCTCATTTTCCCTGTGTGTTTTTTGTACAGAGGGTACCAGATCCAGGCACCAACAGCAGAGGGAACAGAGGCCAGCGGACAGGTCCAAAGAGAGGCAGCCTCAAAAACCAGTCAGGAAGGTCCACAAAGCTGCCCTTGCCTCTGACTCACATGCAAAACCAGGTATAATAACCTTTTTTTATTGAGCGAAGTGGGCAATTCTCTCTTCTTGTTTTTGTTTTTTCCTGTTACGGAGATAGGAAAGCTGAGAAGGTGGAAGGATCTGTCATAATAAAAAATAAAACAAATACGCTGATTCCAAACGTCATTATTGCATCAACTAGGCTGTAGTAACTAAGCATTTTTTTTTTTACTACACATGTGTACATTTATTTTTTTTATACTTAATCCAATACAGCAGTCTGGTTTTCATTTGGGTTGTGTAGATAATCCATTTGATCCTCATACAAATGTAGTCAGAGTGAGTACAATCCATTAGTCTACTACTCCAGTTTTTGCTCAACAGGGAGCCTCTCTGAACACTGTGGTAACTGTCCATCCACCCGCTTGTCCCATAAATGGCCAGCATGTGTTTTCAGTACATGATCCAGTGGCACTGCTGGCTGCCCAGGCTGTGTTAAGTCTCTTATCCCTGGAGAAATGTCCAGTATGTGTGTGAAAAGCAAGTAGCATGGCGACACTCTTGTAGAAGAATGCAGAATGGTCACCACCACCTACTGCTCGAATCGGCCATGGCAGAGCTCGGACAGCTGAGTAAACTGCCCCTGGGTACGCTCACAATGATGCCCCCAAAAGCATGCGTGTAGGAGGCACACATGAATAAATACATATGCATCAGCTTTGTTTGACTTTTTCCAACTCTCTGTCATGATCTTGGTTTCCATCTATGTACTGTGCAAATTATGAGGGATTTTATGAGGAAATCTGAATAGAGATGGCACATTTCAATAATACTTCCTCGATGTGGCCACAACATTTTAATGCTTGCTAAAAGAAATTGTGAGATCATTGAGCATTGACAAATGGAAATGCAAAAAAAAAAAAAACACGAAGTGGCATAATACTTTTCTATTCTTGAAAGACTTCCATTGACTGATGGGTGTGTGTTTAGTGACATCGCTCTGTTAAACTGCCAGGAAGCGGATTATTTGCTCAGTTGATGGAAATGTGGGTAGTTCATATTTATTTTTTTGTGACCTTTCAGATTTGCTTGACAGCTGGATGGAAACGTAGCCAAACGACTGCTCTGTCTCTTGCTCTCGTTCACTCTATGTCCGGTTTCTGCCTGTGTGTTTTGCACTCTGCTAATCTGCTCCATCGTCTGCTCGTGTTTCCCAGCTTTTTGGCTTGTCTTTCCCCTCTTGCTGGTCTCTGTTCCATGCCGGCACAGCACTATAAATAGCCCCCCTGAAATCTGTGATCAGGTTCAGCCCCGTTGGCTCATCCACACACTAAACAGCTGCTTGGTTAGTAGCTATGCAACTTCATTCCCACGCGCTGCTCTGATGTGCAGGCAGGGTCCTCTCCACACATGTCATATTGGACTGGTGTTTGGAAGTTAAATGAATGTGAATAGCCAAATAAGAACCTTCATTTAATATCTGCAGTGCACCGTTTTCCATTTCCTCTCTGCTAATAATCCCTGCTTGGAGTCAAGTGTGCAAACTCAGTTTTCACAAGGTCATGCATAAAGCAGAGATGTTAACATTAAACTTGCATGGAACTCAAAGAATTAGGTTTGCCCCTGGAGATTCATAGTAGAGGGCACATGCATAATGCAGTGTGGCTACTGTTTTTCTTTTATGATATATACATAAAATATGTTATACAGTGGAGATTCTCGCCATTCAACTGCTTTCTTAAATGAGTCTTATTGAAGCTGTCAGTCTTGCCTGTCATGTCTTTCTCTTCTATTTCTGCCATGCTCTCTAAGCAGCAAGCAAGCATCAGTGGTGGCCTGTGTGCATACATGAACATGAACCATATTGACCTGCATAAAGATGTATGGCCTCTAACACACCAGAAGTAGGGGTGGGACAAAATACCAAAATATCGATATACAGTATATCGTGATACTTCCTCTTGCGATACATTATCGATACACTGGCACCCGTATCGTGATACCATATTATGATGCCATATCGTGACAGTTTATCCTGAAATGTGTGGGGGTTTTTTTTTGCATGCATTTTTTCTGTAATCTTCATTTGCACAGATTGAAAGGATTTTAGTGAGGCATTATTTTGTCTCCTTCCTTGAAACATTTTGACTTGACACGTGGAGTCGTGGACAAGCTGCAGTCAGTGTGTGTTAAAGAGGCACTATGCAGTCACTCTGCACTTTGTTGTACATTGTTTCATGTCAATTCTATGAATAAATACATAATTCCTGCTTTTTGCCCTTTTAGGGGTATTTTTTCCTCTTCAGTTACACAAATATCGTGATGTATCACAGCAGATGACATTTCTTGCAATGTTTCGATTATCGCAGAATTGCTGTATCGTGATACCATCGTTATCGAAAGCCAAGTATCGCGATCGTGATTCGTGAGTTACTCTGCGATTCCCACCCCTAACCAGAAGTGCCCTTTGCAGATTTGAGTGGTGCTAATTCTATGAAAGCCGTCAGTGGCAGCATCTGAGGTGTTAACGTTCTGTGTTCCTGCAGTGATCGGCCCCGCGTCGTGGCGGGACGGTCAGAAGCTGGTGAAGAAGGTGCTGGGTCCAGTTCCCAGGCTGCCCAGCGAGGACAGGCCCCCGCCAGCTGACAGACTGAGCAAGACAGGTGGGCGCCGAGACCTACACATTGACCCCTCTATACGTGCCATGACACCCCTGTCTTATGTTACCACGTTTAGCCCCCTTTCTTCTTCTTATCAACCACCAACTCCACCATCCATAATCGAGTCTTCTCTGCTACAGCTATTTCTCAAACTGTCTTCTTGGACCTTCTCTTGACACACCGTTATTAACCATCTCCATTTTTTGGGCTACTGTTTCATTCCCAGCACATCTTTCTTGTCTTTAACGTTCTACAATCCGTAAAATCAAATATAAATGTCAGTACTGGGTACACTGTTGCTGTTGCCTGTGTGCACACTGTGTGTGGACTGTAATTGGAAGATGTTCTATATGGTCTCTCCAGTGTGTAGTTTTGCATGTTCGGGACACACGGTGTGACAGGCAACACGCAGCCAGCCAGAGGAATAGCAATCAATCAAAAGCATAGGGCTTCCACTATGCACACACAGCCACAGTCCCTGTCTACTGGACACATGCTCAATCTTCTTCTCTCTCTAGCCTAGCCAGAGACCTTTCATATTAGAGACACCCCACTCCAGGCTCCGCCAATTGTAAGAAATGGAACTCTTCCGGTCTCCTAAATGGGCGTGGTTCTCGGCTTGTGATTGGCTGTCTGTCAATGGTATGAAACTTTTTTCCCCCAATATTTATATATATATATATATATATTTTTTTTTTTTGGACAATACATGAACAAAGCAAACAAACGGGGGATATATGTATATGTGTGTATATATATATATATATATATATATATATATATATATATATATATATATATATATATATACATACACATACACACATTATCGACAATGGTATGAAACTTCATTGGCTGACCAGTCTCCTAAGGGGGGCGTGGCAGTGGCAAAACCTTGTGGCACAGATACATGAAGTGACTTTAAGTGGGGGTGTCTATCTATATTAAAGGTCTCTGCTGGCCTAGCACATGCTGGCTGCTGTTGACCGGAATTAATAGAGATTGACTGGCTGTTTCCGGCTGACTGCACAATTGTACACGGTCTGATGTCCTGAGGTTTCTGCCAGTGCAGGAGGCAGGAGGCAGGAGGCAGGAGGCAGGAGGCAGGAGGCAGGAGGCACGTACTCTGGGGAGAGGCAGAGTAGAGCAGGGAGCTGCTTCCTTCATAATGATCATGGCTGCAGCCATGTCATGAAAGAGCACTCTGCACTGTAAATAGACATGTCTGGATTAGACATTGTCAAATCTAGTTGGGTATTTTTCAGTTTGGCCCAGATTTTGAGTTGCAATTAAAATGTTGCCTCTCAAGCCCCCAGCCATTTATTCACCTTATCATTTGCCCATATTAGGACGCTTCTGCATAACGTCATTTTGTCATCGTTATTCCGTTTTAGACCCGCAAGTAGATTACTCCTACCTTTATCATTTTCAGACTTGCCAAAAAGCTGTTTTCAAGCAAGAAAAACAAACTGTAACAACGTTTTAATATTTCTTTCCGGACGTAATATATATTCCAAAATATGTGACTAGTTTATCAGAATATATTTGGAATTTTTTAACGAGCAGTGACCGGTCGGACTAGCTAGTATCTGTCAACCGCTACAGTACTGGCAGTGAGAAAACACTGTCGACGTGCTTTTGTGACTAACGTTATGCCGACGGGGTACAACCATCGGCTCCTCGCAGCAGTAACGCTATGAGAATGTAACTGAAGTTGGCCACACTCGCCACACAGTGTAGCTGCTGAATGTTGCCAAACTTCATTCATAGTTTGCAGTTTATCGATTTTGCGTCTGACACGGAAGAGGAAAAGTGGGCGAGGCAACATAAGGTGAATAAAGTTCCTGTTTCTCTCTATGCTGGTGTGCATTTCCTTCCTATTTCTAGCTGAGTTACCAACCAGAAGATCTTTCCTTTGTGTAAATGTCCTCCAGGTCGCCCGCACCGCTCCAACTCAGACCCGTGTTCAGAAGCAAACTGGCGATCGCGCCCCAACAGCACAGAGAGGCCTCGCAGCAGCACCCAGGCAGGATCTAACACCCACTCCACGGCCACGCCCGTTCCCTCGGCTGCAGCTCAGGACAAGGCCCCAGTGGCTGCCAGCACAAAGGTGCTATCAGCAGACATCCAGGGTTTACTGGATGACCTGCAGCTGGAGTGCAGAGCAGCCGAGAAGGAAGAGAGGGCCCGGCAGAGGTCCCGGGGAGGGGACAGCGGAAGGAGAGGGAGAGGGGGATCGGGGTCACGGACAAGGGCTTCGGTCTCTACCTGGGGGGCTACCGCGGCGACGGGTAGCAGTCGCAGCGCCAGCCCCGGCAAACGCCAACCCGAGCCCGTCGCCACTGCCGAGACGGCGCAGAAGAAGCGCCACTACGACGCCGACACGGTTCGCCAGTACATCGCCCGGCAACAGGAGGAGAGGAAGAGGCGTCAGGCGGAGGAGAAGAGGGAGCAAAGGGAGGAGGCGGAGAGGAGAAACCAGAGACTGCAGGAGCTCTACAGGAAGCAGAGAGGAGGAGCTAAACCAGCGGCCCTTACCACTGAGGCCCCTGTGGCCCCTGTGCACAAACGACTCCAGGAGACCTACACCAAACTGCTGATGGAGGAGGCCCAGCTTGGAGAGGAGGCCACACAGACACAACCTGCTGCTGCTGCTGCTGCTTCTACTCAACTGGTAAATATGCAACACATTGAAACCTGTATTGGGGCGTCTGGGTAGTGTAGAGGGAAAGGAATCTCCTACCACCGTGGAGACCCACGTTCAATTCCCGGCAGCGGTACCTCCGGCTTGGTCAGATGTTCCTACAGACACAAGTGGCCGTGGTCTGCGGGTGGGAAGCCGGTGGGGTATGAGTCCTGGTAGCTGCACTAGTGCCTCCTCTGGTCCTCACTGTCAGGTGAAAAGAAGCAGCTGGCGACCTCATATGTATTGGAGGAAGCATGTGCAAGTTTACAACTCTCCCCAGAGGGGAATTGGAGCAATTACCGGGACAGCAGCAGGGGATATTGGCCAAGTACAATTGGGAAGAAAGAAATTAGAAACACACACACACACACACACACACATATATATATATATATATATATATATATATAAATTATTTATTTAATGTATTGGGTAAAAAGAGTATGTGGATGTGTGTTCTGCAGCAGAGACCGATGTACCAGCCCTCAGGAGAGTCGGACAAGGAGAACAAAAGACTAGAGCCGCCACAGAGTCCCTCAAGCAGCGATATGTCTTTGTCTGAACAGTCCCCTCCTCTATCCAGGTATACACACACACACACACACACACACACACACACCTGCCTGACCCGCCCACCTCCTTCACTGTCCCGAAAAACAAACTAGCACACACTGTTGTTATACTGGTACACATGCACACAGATAAGCACACAAACTCTCTGCAAGGACGTATTGTTTCATCCGCTGCAAATAATGTTTGGTAGGTGATTACTAGGGAATCACTTGACTGTGCCAAACAGAGGAGCTGTTTGTTTTCACACAGGGTTTCTATGGACACCCCGGGCAAGTGCCAGAGAAGCCTTGTGACGCTGCACTTTAGTACCAGATGAAAGGAAAACAGGGAACTTTTCCAGCCACAGCTCCTATTTTAGATGCAAGAAATAACAGCAGAGATCTGTGTAATGTTCTTCTTTGGGAAATGGATCAGTTCCGCTCCGTGGTTTTGATGGAGTTGGTATATTCAGTTTGACTCATCGTTTCCCCTCCAGTTCTCTGCCTCAGTGGTTTTTAGCTACACTCAGGATGGCAGCCTTCTTTTAACCCTTGAAATATTGCTTGGCTGATGAGCTCCATTGAAGCAGTTGGGGCTCAGTGCCTTGCCCAAGGGCAGCTTGATGGTAGTTGTTGAGAGAAAGAAGAGCACTTCTTGTTCATCCCATCCAGGGATTCACAGCTGTTCTGGGCATTAAAAATGACAATCCTCAGTAACATTATGAAGTCAGACAGACACACACATCTTTTGTTTGATCTTTGTTGAATTTAACACAGCTCTTTATAGCCTAGTGGATTACTAACGTCCTTTCTCGATGTGTGGCTCCCACTCATGTAGGAATGATCTGGGTGTGGGAGTTCCCTCCTGGCCTCAGCCTGACCGCCGGAGCCCAGCCGCCAGACTTGCCGCCGTCACCAACGGCGGCGCTCTGGCGCCCTCTGGTGACCATCTCCTCTCCCAGCTTCTGAGGCTGGAGACTGCGGTGGCTGCCGGAGAACACCTGCACGCACAGCGCCCCCCCACCACCACAGCGCCTCCCAACAGGTCACGGTCCAAGATGTCGCGCATCGAGGCCCTGACGGCCACAGCCGCGTCCCTCTCTCACCGTATAGAAAGCGAGGCACGCAAACTGGCCGGGGAGGGCATCAACTACGGCTCTGTAACGACCGCGGATGTGGACGCCATTTTGGCTCCTCAGCCCCCTCAGAGTAACGTCGATGATGGGCGCTGGGCCAGTGCAGTCAGCCCCCCTGTCAGGGATACGGCTGCAAGTGCCACGCCAGACGCTAACGCCCTGGCTCTGAGGATCCAGAGGATATTGAGCAGCGCGGGTCAGAGTTCATACAGTGGCGCAGCCCTGCCGGGGGTAGGCAACCTGCACACCTTCAGGGGGCAAAAAGAAAGGAATGGTGTCCAGTCCAGTCACACCAAGCCACGAGCTGCTGCTTCTACTGCTGCATCAGGCCGCACGCAGGAAGGGAGGACGCTAGTCAACGGCTGGGAGAACGTGGGCAGGATGGACGAAATGGCACAGAGGAGGAGGTATGGAGAGATGGAGGAGGAAGAGAATAACATGGACAGAAAGAGGACAGATCTCCATGACTCAAGTGGCAGTTCCATCAGTGAGGGTCCTCTCACTGAGGACGATGCAAGCCCTCCGCACCCCTCCAGCAATCACGTACCCAGACCAGCAGACGTCCTGGCTGCTGTGGACTACTGCGCGGGCCAGAGAGGGGCTGTCCAGCGTCTGTCCCAGTTCCAGAGGGAGGCAGAGAAGTGCTCGGCCCTCAGCTCCCCCTTTGCTCAGCGGGACGGCAGCAAGGCAGCCTGGGAGGAGCTGAGCAAAGGAAGCCCTCTGAGTGTCATCAATATTTTCACCAGGAACCTACATGGCCATGTTAAAGGTTTGTTCACACATGAGTACCTTGCCACAAAATAGTCACATTTTTCTGTGTAATATTTTTTTTTAGTTGTGGGGGGAATTTGGCTGTGAAGCAGCTTCAGGCCTCGGCATATTCCACCATCAGTGGGTGTTGTAGGATAAAAATGGCTTCATTGCAGGCGTATTCAACTGGCGGTCTAACTCCAGCCCGCCGGCGCTTCCGGGGGAAAAACAAAACAAAACAAAATGCTTTATCTTTTTCAAACGTTCGTGCAGCGCTGCATGATGGAATCCTCCCTCTCTCTCTCTCTCTCTCTCTCTCTCTCTCTCTATCTAATTTGCATGTGAAGTTGTTTGATTGCTTGACAGCGCCAGGCAGGCACACCCGCTGCGTACTGTTCCACTCTCTTGTCAAAGCTCTAACATACTGTCCGTATGCATCCACTGAGTTGCAAACTTGTACCGGTCACGCAGACGCGTGTATACTGTTCTGTTCCATTCATCCTACAATTGGATGCGCCAACGTGCCCCCCCGCGTCTCTCTCTCTTTCCCTGTCTGTCTGCCTATCTCTCTTTCCCTCTCCCTTTCCTTCTCTGTCCCTCTGTATCCCTCTCTCCCTCTCTTGATGACAGCACAGCAGCCAAAATATTTTTTTCGTTTGTTTGCTAAATGAAAGGATGAAGGATGATAAAAAATCAAGTTCTTCTGACCAGCATATGCATAATTTCCCCCCTCTGATTCTGAAAAGAAAATATAATTACCAAAAAAAAAAAATACATGGACCATGCATGGATTAGGCGACTTTTGCAATGTAGAAATAAAAATGTGAAGGTGGCACATTGTCAAGTGTACATAGCTTACATGATGATAATAGCTCAGGGCCCTTATCTGTCTGACAATGTGGCCCCCTGAACAATATAGTTGAATAGCCCTGCTCTATTGGGATATTTATTGCTCATGATTTATTGACAACTGTGGTGACACTAATCCTATTATTTTTTTATTTACCCGCATTTTTTTTAAATTTATTTATTTATTTATTTATTTATTTATTTATTTATTTATTTATTTATTTATTTATTTATTGTGGATGGGGGGCACCACAACAGAATTAATGTAAAGGAACCATATTTAAGACCTATGCTCATCCTAACCCTGATACTAGAATGTCTCATATTATTACTGCTACAATAATAATAATAATAATAAAACAATTACTGACAGTATTGGCACTCACAGGATTGTAGAGACATTTCTTCTGAATCTGTTTTATCCTGTGTATTGTCCTATAGTGCCTGAGGATAGGGCAGAAAGGAACTCTCCCTCTGTCCAATCTGGAGCTTCCCCCGGAGACGCAGCAGTCTATGAAGATGACTTCGTGTCGTCCCGTAGCACTGGAGCCAGTTGCCAGTCGAGAAGAGGATACAATGGACACAGGTAAGAGAAATAAAATGGACATGTTCATAAACTGTCCACTGGGTGGCATCCAAGTCACACAACTGACAGTCACATCAGAAGCCCAGAACAGCTCAGAGCAAGTGGTATGAAAAACACTTAATTAGAAAGCAATGTGACATTTAGCACAAATACTATGTAACATGACTCAAAATGCCGTGTTAAGTATCTTAGATTTTACTCCACTCTTAATTCATGTTAGCCGAACATAAATCAATTGATGATTTCACCAGTTTTTTGTCTTTGTCTTTGTTGTGCTTCTAATCACAACAGCTATGGCAGTTCCTGTATTTGATTTGAAGTGATTTGATCATCAGCATCTCTTTCCCTTCTGTCAGTGTGAACAGTCACTTTGAGGAGCTGATGAGGAGATCTCCCTATGAGAAAAGGACAGGAGACTTCAACTCCCACCACTCATCTGTTCACTCCCCTCATCTTTCCTCTGGCTCGTCACCTCTCTCCAAGGACTCCAGCGGAAAGAGAGGTGACAATCACACTATTATTGTTCAACTGTATGACGACTGAATTGTCAACTTTGTTTAAATGAGGAAAATGCTGGGTTAAATTGAAGCCTCAGTTAAACAAGCAATCTCTGCAAGATCACATTTTTCTTGGTGATAACTCCCTCTGTCGTACCGGATACCATCTCGCTTTCTCCGCAGGCACAGCATCAGACCGGAGTGATGCCACTTTGGTGGAGGAGCGGAGGAGCCCCTGCTCACCGCCCTCAGAAGCCCCTTCTGCCGACTCCAGGAAGAGGGGCTCAGAGCAAAGCTCTGCCCACAGCCAGGCCAAGAGCATCCACTCGGATGGCACACTAGGGGGAGCTTCAGGGCATTCTCTCCAAAGGTAATGGATCCTGGGCAGATTGCACTGAATGAAGAAGATTGTTCGTTTTTGTGTAGTTGACTGGTGTAAAAGTTCAAAAACGTTCACCTGCAAGGTTCCACCGCATTCCCTTTTTTCAAAGGCTTTTGAATGAAGCCCCTCAAAGATATCTGATTGAATAGTACGTATGTACAATGATTTCAGAGCAGGGTTCTCACGAGTTTTGGATTACCCTCACCTTGAGTTGTCAGTGGTATTTCCTCCCTTCCTGGTTGTCAGTTACTAGCCTAGGTAAACCCAGCCCCCACGTGACCTGCTCTCTCAGTTCCCAGTCACTAGCGACATAGTGACTGAGAACAGGTCTGAGAGCAGGTCACGTGGGGGATGGGTTTACCCAGGCTAGTCAGTTACCCCCAGAGCAGCACTGCTCGGTGGGAACAGTCCAGAGCAGCACTGCTCGGTGGGAACAGTCCAGAGCAGCACTGCTCGGTGGGAACAGTCCAGAGCAGCACTGCTTGGTGGGAACAGTCCAGAGCAGCACTGCTCAGTGGGAACAGTCCAGAGCAGCACTGCCCAGTGGGAACAGTCCAGAGCAGCACTGCTCGGTGGGAACAGTCCAGAGCAGCACTGCTCGGTGGGAACAGTCCAGAGCAGCACTGCTCGGTGGGAACAGTCCAGAGCAGCACTGCTCGGTGGGAACAGTCCAGAGCAGCACTGCTCAGTGGGAACAGTCCAGAGCAGCACCGCTCAGTGGGAACAGTCCAGAGCAGCACTGCTCAGTGGGAACAGTGGTGGTGCTATTGGCACTCAGAGGAATGAACCATGCTGCCCTTCAACTGTCAGGGTATTGACCTTATGTAGCCCTGCCCACTTGACCCATTGTGTCACAACTTCCTGTTCAAAATGCCGGCTGTTTTACCTGCTCAAACTAGTCTGACTCACCTGGTCAAATCTAGTTTCACTCACATATGAGTCAGACTAGGTTTATGAGTCACAGGAAGTGTAAACACAATAAGAACTTTCGATTGTGTTTACACTTCCTGTTAGTCTCTCAAGCCAGACTCTTCTACATTATCTTCTACATGAATAGATTAATAGATAATCTGATTTTCTGGGTAAAGGCTCAATATAGTCATGTTACTTTCCTGGTTCTAATCTGATTTATCACCATGGTGTAGTGATAAATCCCCGCCCTCTCCCTGCTCCACCTCATAATAATATTTACTCCGTTTTAGGAATAATATCTAAATGAACTTGGAAGGCCACATCAGCCACATTGTTTCCTTTCCTAAGTATTTCCAAGCAAAGATCAAACTCATTCTCAAAATCTATGCACAGTTAGTGGTGAATGGCATCTTTTCAGCACTGGGACATCTCAGTTGTTTCTATCCCCAACACTCACTAATGCACTAGCACTACCACACTACTGAAAGGTTAATTTATCTGGGCATGACCAAGTCCTAATGATGAAACTCTGCATGCATAGAGAGCTCAGGTCGAGGCTGCCAGGCCAAACGCTCTTGTGGCTTGCTGTTGTGTTGAAGGCTTGAGGGCTTCAGCAGCCATGTAGAGACCAGCAGCAGGAGGAGGCTGCACACTGAACACTGCCTCTTTTGTTTTGGGGGGCTTGCGAGGTGGTTGGTCAGGCCGGCCGGCTGCACCGCAGCTTGGGCACGTCTCCAAGGCAGAGAAGAGGAGAGAGCTGGTTGTTTTTTCCCCCCCCTCTCCGTTTCTTTACCCCACTAGTGACATTTGAGCCCTCTAGTGGCATGTTTCTGAAGCCCAGGTGGCAGATTCTTGCCATACCATGAAGCCTGTCTGTCTTCCAAGGGGATGATAAGACATTCTCAATTCAGACAGAACTGTCTGTCCTTCTGAGGGCCATAAACAATGCTGACTGCTGTTATAATTGTGTAGTGACTTACTGTCCGTTACTGTGACAGACACACAACCCTAAAACAGGATTTATTTAGGGAGAGCACATCTATTACTGGTTGCTTCATTATTATTATTATTATTATTACTATTACTGATATTTATTACTGATTACAAATCCCTAGACACTTTCACTACCTGTTCATGTGAGAGCTAACTACTTTCAGCACTGAGGTCATGGTAATGTTATTGTGTTGTGTTATGGTATGGTACAGAGTCTCAGGGTCGTCCTTGGAGAAAAGAGGTGGCATTGTCTATCCTGCTGGTCCCAGTGTGGAAACAGAATTTATATGATCTCTTTAGACGTGGTCCTCCTTGGCCTCGGGTCCATCTCTCAGCAGCACAATATAGCCATTCATACTCTGTGCCTCACGCAGTAGGGTTCTAGCCTTTCATACTCTGTGCCTCACGCAGTAGGGTTCTACCCTTTCCTGGTCACGGGCCCCCTTTTCTTTGCTGTTAGTGTTCAAACAACCTGCTGCTGTCCTGTCTTCAAGATGGCCACCCCACTATGTAGAGCTTACAACATGCAAAGAACAATGAACTGGTTAAAATATTCAGTGTAATATGGTTTATGTAGTGCATATCACAGTGACGTTAACCTGAGAGTTGCAAATGTATCCAGTCTACAACATATCTTTCAATATTAGCTTAATACCACAGTAGGGATTCAATGCATCCATTTTCTAACGGTAAACCCTAAATTGCTACATGAGTAACTCAGCTTTCCCTCCCTGTTTTGTTTCTTTACCCTGTCTGTAGTTTGGGGCTGGACAGTAAGAAATCTCCAGTGGGCAGACGAGGCCTGGCTTCTCCTTCTGCCTCTCCAGGCCCTGGCTCTCCTCGGGGGGCAGACTCTCCCAGCGATTCCCAGAGAAGTGGCTCTCTGGTGGGAGCAGACCGCCTGAGCATAGACCTGGGTCTGGGGAACGGATCCTTAGCAACACACGCCACAGCACGCAACAAGACAACAGGTATATAATGAACTCGAGATGCATTGTGGAGCTGGATTTTTTAGTTATTTGAGCTGATATCTAAGAAATTACATTCAGAATGGTCTTTTCTCTTTTGCATTGTTTAAACACTGGAGAGCGTACGTTTAGAAAGCTTCAGGTGATGCATTCAGGTGAAAGTGAAATGTAAGGCGCTCCTTCAAGCTTTAAATCTGCAATCAAACTGTCTTACACAGATTACCTTGTAGGTATGTAGTTAATTCCGCCCTCCCCTTCAGGTTTATTTTAGTCTCAAATTTGAACTGACATTAAAACATTTTAAACTTAACATAAAACATGTCATTCTGTTTAGGGTTTGTTTTTGTTTTTGTTTTTTTCCCTCCCCTTAATAAAAAGGGGGTTGTTTAGACACATTTGTCGTCATTCAGATTTTGATCAAATGTCACGATGATATTGAACCGTTAGCTGAATATATCGTTGACTTACTACTATATCGTTAATATTGATATACTGAGCATCTACCTCCTCAATCATCTTTTGGTCCTTACACATTTGTATAACCTTGGTTTGGATGACAGAAGAAGTGCAAAGAATACTCTGCCAACAACCCCTCGGCTTCACTTCTCTCTTTCCGTATCTGTCTCTCCTTCCTCCCAGGTGAGCTGCTGTATGCCCCTGGAGTCTTGCAGCAGCGTATGTCAGCAGAGCTCAACTACCTGGAGTCCATCGAGGAGTCTGTCCGCCAACTGGGGGACGTGGAGAGGCTGAGGGGCGTGTCCATGGCTCAGCAGGAGAGCGTGTCATTGGCCCAGATACTCAAGGTGAACGACGCATCTGATCTATGTATTATGAAAATTAAACTTAAACTATAATTACTCTCATTTCAGTTCTCCTCTCTTGTGTGGTTACAGATGATAGAGGACATACTTATGGGTTTTTCGTCAATACATTTTGATGGACTGCTGCTGCACAGTAGTGATGTGTATATTACTAAATCTTTTGATAATTAAAAGACAACACACTCAGAATTTTATAATAAAACATTGTGTTCTATAAGCAGTGCTTCTATGTATGTAATTCTGGTATAGGCTCTGTTTGCTATCTGTGTAGTAGCTAATGTTTTTGCAACTGATCAGCTATGTAGCAAGAGCGTTGTAATGATAGTCATGAATGTGCCATGGGAATGTACAGAATCTGTTTATGTTGCATATTGCGTACTTATATTTAAGCAATATATCACGAGAGCAAGTGTGTTGTGGTGAATATATCCCCCTGATCAGTTGTTATCCCACGAGGCCGCAGGCCGAGTGGGATAACAACTGAGCAGGGGGATATATTCCACAACACATGCTGCTCGAGTGCTATATTGCTTTTATAAAAGGGTTCCAAGTATAATAATATAATAATAATAACACTATAAGTCCGACTGGCATGGTATTCTGAGAGTCAGTTGAAACACTACTGTAAGGCGGGACCTCTAGCAAGAAGATAGACGTGCGGGTGATTTGATTGGATCGTTCTGGAGACTGAAGTCGACATTGGCCAATCCTGGCGCTTGCCTGGACTTTTTACAAAGCCCGACACCAGAGCCATATGCCCACACCAAGTAACGTTACGTCTTATTTAGAAATGCGGGGTTAAGAGTGAGGGCGCGTGAGAGAGGGGTTAAGACATTAGCCCGCGTCTATTCTTGTACAAAACATCATTTTCTGCGAAGTATTAGTAAAGTTATAAGCGAAGATCGATTCACAAGGATCTGAAAAGCTGTCTCCGCCATTTTGTTTTTGAGGTACTTTTAGTAAGAGAGTTGCGCCATCATGCGTCCGACTAGTGACCCTCCATACAGCAGATCAGGAGAAAGCTGTTTGGCTCGAGTGCAGCGCTGCCTTTTAGTAAGAGAGTTGCCATGGCAACCAATAACCCATGGCCATGGGTTATTGAACTCGGTTACTGGAATTATACAATGGCTGTGAACCAATCAGATAGCTTGATTTGAGAGAGCCATTTTATAATGTGTATTATACTATATTGTGAGCTTCACCAGTGTGAATTATACTTGAAAAGAATTCCATATATATATATATATATGTATATATTTATATATATTTTTTTTTCTTTCTTTGGAATTAATTTATTGGGAATTCAATAAAACTTTTGTTACTGCGGAACATTGACATTCTGAAAATCAGTTGAGGAGCTTTTTTAGCCCCCATAAATGTGAGTGACCTGCTACTTTAGCATAATGGCTCTGTCTATATTTATACACTGTGTTAACCTGCTCTCTGACCTTTAACCCTGCAGGCCCAGCAGCAGCGCCATGATCATGACCTATATGAGCTGAAGATCAAGGCTGAGAGGGAAGCTCTGGAGGCACAGCTCCAGCTGGAAGAGAGCAGGCAGAAAGTAGCCAGGGTAAACACACACACACATACACACACAAAATCAGTTTACTCTCACATACTGTATATTAACATACAATACGTAGGTACATATTTGTTTCCTCAACTTTTGAATACAAATGTAATGCATATGTGTGTATATACGTGTGTGTTCACACGGATGTGTATATGCATGGCTTTGTCCAGGCCCACGTAGAGCTGCAGGAAAGCAGGGTAGCAACCCAACAAGAGACTTTGGGCGGCCTCCAGGAAAGCACGGTGAAGATGATGAGTCAACAGGCTGAGGCAGCACGCTACACAGCCGACGCTGCACGCCACATCAAGGAGGTCAGCACCTACTGCTTCACACTCTGCCTGGAAAACGCTCTCTGTCGTCATTTTGTAACAGTAGCCGATTCATTGTCGGGTCTCCGTAAAGAAATGCAAACGAATGCACAGGAGGGATTTTAAGCATCATATTTGATCTGCGCGTTGTCTCTTCGTCTGCCAGATGACAGAGTTGGCACGCTCCCAGATAGCTGGGGCTATGATTGTCCCTGCTGCTGCTGCTCCCGTCACCAGCCTCTTGGACCAGCAGAGGGAACAGCACGGCTCCGGCATGAAGCCACTACAGGCCAAAGCTGATACTGACAGGTAAACTACTGTTGTTGTTGTTGTTGTTGTTGTTGTTGTTGTTGAATTAAGAGCTATGTTATGGAGCATTTACACATCAGTCTGTCTTTGTACATGGAGTTGAACATCTCTACAACCAGTTTACTTATCATCTGTGTGTAAATTCTGAATTGGATTAAATCACATGCTTACTTGAAGAGAAGCTACTCTATATTGCCACCTCCAGTACAGTAGAAAGCCTAGTATGATGGTCAGTGTTACAGCGGATACCCCTAAGTATATGGTAAGTCCCCTTTGTGTGCTTTATGATAGCTCCAGGAGCGAGATGTCAGGCAGAAGGGCCCGGCCAGAAGAACCCCCCTCTCCCCTAGATAGCTTCAGTCACTCTGACTCCCTGTCCTCCAGGAGACCCAATCTCAGGTACTAAATGGACCTCTCATGTAGCGCTGATTTCACAGGCTTGAAGGAAACATAGTCCCTTTTTTTTCCACAAAAGGAGAAACTAAATCAGCCTTTTTCTCCCCTCTCTCCTCAGTGGAGGAGACAGCAGCAGCCACCTCAGCCCGTCGCATGTCTCCTCAGACCAGAGGGAGTGGAGGAGAAAGGAGGCGGCAAGCAGCTCCATAGAAGATGATGCTCCAACGGCAGCAAACGAGTCCCTCCGCAGTGACAGCATCCCCTCCCTACTAGTGGATGAGAAAGGTACTGCATGGAAGGCACACCACTGAGATGACCATTTTAACACGCATAACATGTCCATGTCCACGTCAGTATTTCCCCTATATTTATTCGGCAGTGGGGGGGGGCACCGCAACAGAAATATTGCCACCACTAGGAGAGAAAATGTGAACGAAATATTTTATTTCTATTGCGCATAATCAAGGCAAAAGTAGAACCAAAACAGGGTGGGTTTATGACCAATGCAGGAATTACCACCAAAGATTATGGATGGAAAACACTGGCATATGCACACAGATGCACACATTACACCTTCAAATGCTGTGAAGTCAAGCTAGGTATGAACAGTTCAACTGCTTTTAACATACATACATACGAGCTCATCTTATTTCTGCTCCTTCAGCAGACAGCACGTCAGTGGCGACAGAGTGCTCCTTGAAGTTTGACGAGTCCATGACCGAGGATGAGATCGAAGAGCGCTCCTTCCGCTCTCTGCTGCCGTCTGAGGCGCACCGCCGTGGCACTTTGGAGAAGAAGCCCCGCCCACACGAGGAGTCTGAGGAAGAGACGGCCAATCACAACAGCACATTGGTCTCAGTGGCACACAACAGCTCTAAGGTGAGAGGGCGGTGTATGCACACACACACGCGCAAACCTGCTTGCACCCTAATGACTCTCTCAGGCTGAGTCAGTGTTTGCCAATGGGAGGAGTGTGTAACCACCGGCCAGTGTGATTTTTCCATCAGAATTTGCTGACTCTGTGTATCCTGGTAGTCTGACGAGATTCTGGTTTCTGAATGTTACTCACTGAACATTTGTCTTCTCTCCCCCAATTCTCCCGTCATCTGTAATTACTTCTGTACATATCACTTCACTACCTGTTTTCCCTTACTCTCCCTACAATGTTTCCCACCATTACATAACCTTTGACCCGGATATGTCCTTCCTTTTCACCTTCCGTCCTCTCCCGCAGCCTCAAGATGGGAGCATGGCCTTCTCTGGTGGCCAGGACAGCTTCTCCCAGTTCACCATGGACATGGTGCGTCAGTACATGAAGGACGAGGAGGTGCGGCTGCAGCACCAGAGCTCTCTGCTGCATCTCCGCCAGAAGGCCCTGAAGGAGAAGACCAAGACGGAGCTGGCATGGCTGGAGCACCACAAGAGGCGGCTGCGAGACAAGGGGGAGGATGACAAGATGCCACCCATCAGGAAGAAGCAGAGGGGCCTGCTGATGAAACTGCAGCAGGAGCAGGTAGAAACTGGAATCTAGTCACAGCTGATGAGGTGGCTATTGTGTGACCCCAACCATAAGGCATTAGAGGTCATTAGAGATGTGACTGATTGGTGCTGAGCTGACACCACCCTGACCTCCCTGTGTAGGTGGGGAGAATTTCCCCGTGGGTCTCAATAAAGTATTACATTATTATTACTAATCCCAGTTAAAACTATACTTTCTGAGTAAAATGGGGCTACAAAATAGGGTAAAGAAATATATAAAATAAAATAAGTAACTGTAAGGAGATACACATAAGTGTATAACATCTTAAAGCCCCATTGTGTTGTTTTTCTAATCGGGGAAACTGCGCCCCCACCTAAATGCTCCACTTACCTGTTTGTACGTTCAGATATCAGCCTTATTTGACTGTTTCTGCTTGTACTCTCTGCTTTGCTTACCTTTCTGCAGTGTTTTTATAACTGATTCGCTCAGGGGGGGGAATAGCTCCAAATACCCCCAAATGTTCTTGTCTCTTGTTAAAGTGAGAGTAGTAGCTATTAGCTAATCAAGCTAGCAAGAGGAACACATGTCACTTCCTATATGCACTTCACAATAAAATCGTCCCATTAGTTTGTCAGCGGAAAACTTAATTTGAAGGAGCTGTGCAGGAAATGGAGTTAAAAGTTCCAGGCCACTTGACAGGCTCCTCGGCTCCCTCACATTCTCCCTATTAGAAGTCGCTGACTCGCTATACCATCAAAAATGATTAAAAAGCTGTTATATTAAGGTTAAAAAAAGAGTTACATAATGCGGCTTTAAAATGACTTATCCCTTATTGTTTTCATCTGGCACCATCCACCTCAGTCATGAAAGTGACATGTGGATGGAGGAGGAGGAACGGGTTTAAGAAGTCTTTCAGTATTAGGCAGATGCTTTGCCATAGAGGCATGTTGCAGTGTTTGTATTCCATCACATAGATGAATGGAACTTGCGAGGCCATCTTTGCACACTAACAATGGTGTCGTCTGTCTGTCTTCCTCCTCTGTGTCGCCAGGCTGAAATCAAGCGGCTTCAGGAGGCCAACAAGGCGGCGAGGAAGGAGAGGCAGCTGCTGCTGAAGCAGCAGGAGGAGATCGAGAGGATGAGAAGCTCTACGTTCAGACTCAAGGAGCGTCTCAAGTGTGCCGGAGGAGAAGCGCCACCTGTTAGTACTGAACAGTCACCTAATCAACTTTCAGTCAGCGATTTAAGTGCAATATTGATTGTTCAAAAAGAGGGGAATCTTAATGGAATCAATAACGGAGCGTTCGGCTCGATACACATAACTACAGGGCACGCTGCCGCACATTTTAAAGCTTCGTATAATGGGTCTCCTCATTAATGGTCTGTCCGTCTGTATCCATTTCTCCGTCCTTCAGGAGACTCCCGTGTCAGAAACACCGGTGTCTGGAGCAGCCTGCCCCAGCACGAGGCGTGTAGATGGGGACGTCCGCAGCCCCTCTCCCCCGCTCTCCATCTCTGGGAGCGAGACCAGCAGCATCATGCAGAAGCTCAAGAAGATGCGCTCCCACATGGATGAGAAGTAAAGACCTTTTCACCTTTGTCTCGATTTCCAGACAGTAACCAGTGTTCCTTTTGCCTGCTTTGGCGGAAAATTGGAAAATGCACTAGAGGAGATATTCCATGGGGAGGAATGTTGGATTTTCTCCTCTATTGTGTTTTTAAGAAGTAATGTTAGAGCAGTAGAAGAATGACTGTTGAGGTTCTTCAGGTCTTTTGAACAGAGCTTACTGCAGGGTGTCCCGCTGTCCTGTCCTATGGGCTTTGCTTCTGTTGTGCTTTTAAACTAATTTCATGAAAGTATTCCCAGGCAGCACCATACGAATTCATAAAAAAAATCTTAGTTCAGATGTATTTGAACAGTCTGGCAAGTGCCAAAACCTGAGTATAATTGACTCACTCACGATCCAGTTTTTGGTTCACTGAACGGCACCATAATGCATCTCTTCCTATTTAATTGACAATGTGTTAGCTGAGCTACCTCATGTGACTGAAGAGGACGGCACATCCCAGCTTCCTCTTTGTGTCTAAAGGGTGTGGTGTGGGTGTGAAGATAAGCATGCTCCATGTCTATAACGGACAAACAGTCACACTAACTGACTGCCACCTCCCCCCAACATCAACTCTGTGCACCCTGCAAACTATACTTTCTTAGAGGAGCTTTACTAGGAGATAACAGTCTTGCGATTGTAAAATAATGTCAGGCAGTAAGAAGATCAGGCTGTATTAAACTGTCTGAAGTAATCGTATATACTAATACTAACGACCTCCAGATTAGAACAAGTATAATTGAATTGATACGTTTTCAAAATGATAAAATATCGTTCATTTCATCTTTTTTCCTAACAAGCACTTCCTCTAGTAATTGCCTACATGTAACCTTCAAATACGGTTTAGTTGCTAACTGAAGAAGTACAGGGCTCTAGTTTTCATACCCCCACCAAATTAATTGATGCATTTAAGTGGACAAGGGTCTTTGCATTAAACCTATTTGTCATGCATTTATTTGCTTGCTTGCCTTGGTCTGTAATGATCTTATCTTTTGGCTTAACTGTCCCTCCCCTTCCCTTCCCTCTGTCATTCTGTTTTATCAATGTCCTATTGTTGATCATAGTTAAGGCGATTGTATGTAGCACATTATGCTTTTATATTTACCTAATACTATAATAGAACATCAGCAAAATGAGCAGCCAGCTTTTGCAACTTTGTAGTGTTTTTAATCTTTTGAAATTCCTCCAATTTGAGCATTTGATGAAGGTGCAGGGTGACAGACCATCCACCCATTCACCCGCCTTCATATGCAGAATTGACATGGATTCCGGCTAACCCCCAACTCCACCCTCCGAGACACACGCACACTTACACACACTTGGATATCTATTCTATTGTAGGCCAGCTTAAGAGAGTAACAGCCCTATTTGAACCTGAAACCTGACAGACTGACACCTCCCGTGCGATAAAACCACATTTGCTCATATCTTTCTTCTTTCTCCCCTTCTCTCTGCTTGTCTTCTGTTTTCAATGTTCTTCGGTTTTTTTATATTCCTTTCCACTGTGTGTGTGTGTGCGCGCGACTCTTCTGACGTTATCTCTGTCTGCTGCGTGTTTGTGTGTGTGTTGTAGACACTGTTCTCCTGTCCACTACTTCTTCTCTGTGTTCACGGCCCACCACTGGGCCTCCCTCAGTGTCTGTCTCCCCAACCTCCACCCCAAATTCCAGCTATTTATCTACAACCAGTTGGTCAGGTACTGTACAGTGCTCTCTACCTCTTCCCCGCACCTCGCCTTGCCTCACCCCCACCCCCCCTCCCACCCCATGGAGCATGCTTGTGCTTCAGCCACTGCCACTGGGACCTGGGTGGGGGGAGGGGTGGTGGTGGGAGGGTGGATGATGAGTGGTTGGATGTGTAGGTTTGTTTGCTTTGGGTTTTTGTGTGGTCTTGAGAGGTTTGACCTTCTTTCCAGGATGGAATTCGGGGGGTTGGTTTGAGTGAAAGTTTGAAAAACACCCAAGGAAAGCTGCCATGCTGAAATGATCTGACCCTCCGATAACTTAATTGAAATACAGAGATACATTTTTATTATGTTTAATTTGCAATATTTTCAGCCGAGCACTGCATGCAATGTCACCATTGTTTGCATGAAAGTACACTTATTGTGAAGGATTTCCAAACGACCAAACAGAGTCTCTTTGTACAATTTGAACAATGCTCACATTGAAAAAGAATTGGGGGGGTGAGATCATTGGGTTTTGTAAAGGTCAAAGGTCATGTACATTTTAGTGGGAGTCTTCCTTATTGGAGAGGAATCTCAAACTGAATGCTGGGATTTCTCCAGTTTCTATGTGGTGGTGTGTTTACTTTTGGACACTTTCTTCCCTTTCTCTCACCATTTAGAAATAACGATCGGGTCGCAGGCTCATCTCTCTTCAGTCGCTTTCATATTGGGACTGTCGGCTGGTCACTTCTAGCCCAGTCATTGAGATACAATGTTTTACACCACACTAACCGGGAAGTAAAAGACGTCTCTTTAGCAGAGGACAGAACAGAGACGGAGTGCTCTACTCTTTAATGAGACCAGTACATCTTAACTAGCCCTCCTTATTAGGTAACTGTTGCCTGGGATTGGATAATAAGTACAGATGGAGAATGGCTGTAATAGAGTTTGGAAGGACACTTGAAGAGGCCTGCAGCTCTGCTCCTGCAGTATCTGGCCTGCCATCAGTATGCATTAGGTCCAGAGATGGGCCCCCTCTATTAGATCAAGGCTAAATAACGCTGTACTGTAATGGCATCCGAAGCTGTGGAAGACCACATTAAACAACAACCACCTACCGTGCTTGACTGCGCTTTATTTTGATAAGGCGTACCTGTTAAGATACGCATCATCTAGTAGCACACAAAGTAAGGAGTTAAGACGTCCCTGGGTTTTATAAATAATAAGCTTTATTTAATCTTTCTTCTCATTTGTCCTGGTCAGGAGAATACTGTAACTGGAAGAGTTCATACTAAAGAGACACCCATAGAGATATAAGTCTATGCTTGGGGTGCAGATCCCCCCCCCCCAAACCAACCTAGCTGGTCTGGATTTAACTGTTAGTATATGTTTGTGTTGTGTGTGTGACTGTGCCCAACCAAAGCCCTTGGTTTCAACCTGATGCATGTTTCTTACCTGGACATCTTAACTATTAGTTCAATAGTTGTCCTTTTCTCCTGTGTGACGTATCATCACCTTTTGCTTTTTAAACATGTTGACGGGTACTTGTACACTTTTGCATTGGGATGATTATTCTTATGAAAGAAATCGGGGATGCATGGTTTCGGCGTGTGTGTATATTTGGACAAAGGTTTGAGGTTGGGTTTGCAGTGAAAATGGGTTGTGCAGGTGGATTTTGGGTCTGCTTGCTTTTGCAAAGTCGCAATCACTTAAGCATTCCTAATGCTGTTTGTCTTTGTTCTTCTGTTCCTCTTCTCCTCACCGGTTTGCCGCTGTCCTTCCCTGTCCTTCGCCCATCCTTCCTCATCTGCCCTCTCTTGACTTGTCTTCATCCATCCATTACCCTCCTCTCTCTATGCACTCCTCTCTCTCTCTCTCCCTCCCTTCTTACCTTCCACAGGTTCCTGACTAAGCGGGAGCAGCAGCTGATGCAGAGGCGTCACCATGCAGAGGAGCTGCTGGAGTGGAAACAGCGGCTGGACCAGGAGGAAGCCGAGGTCCGCAGGATGGAGAAGGAGGCCCTGGCCGTCTGGGAGCAGCAGGCGCCTCGGGTCAAGGGCCGCGACGCCTCCGAGAGTCGGGGAAGGGAGAGCACCGACGTCAGCCCCGGCTCCAGTCACCACCGAAGCCTCGAGCAGCACGGGACCGACAGCGAGAAAGGTGACAGCCGCTCGCCGAGATACAGCCGCCATGTTTGAAAGGCAGATAAATGGGAGTGTTAGAATGGAACGTAGGGCAAATCTCATGGTTTGGGGAGAAGGTTTGCGGGCGTGTATCAACGTTCTTCCAGGTCAATAAACATCACTTCATCTGTCTCCGTCTAAGTGTCCTCAGAGTGTGCGAGCGAGGCCGACTACTCCTCAGTGACGCCTGAGTCCAGTATACACACAGAGGGGTCGGTGGCTCAGCCCCCAGTCAGCCCATCATCAGCACCACCCGCCTCAGTCCCTGAAGCACCCGAGGCCTCCGTCCAGATTAGCCCAGCCAACTACACTCAGGACTTCCCCTCCACCTCTCTGTCACCTAGCAAGCGAGTAAGCATACATCTGACATGTCTATTCTTTCAGGTTTGTTGACTGAGGAACTCTGAACACTTTCTAATGCAAGATTATCCTGCTTTATTCCAAATTTTGTGTTCCTCCCTAGTAAGAGCTGAAGACTAAGATTGCTCACTGTCAAATTTGGGCCTGTATATTTATAACCCGGTCTAATGTGGAGAGTGAGATTTCTGTCCTGAAACCAGCCTCACCCCAGGGAATTCTGTTTAGATGCTTTTGGCGGAATTTATAGCCTCCATGTCAATGAGCTATGAAAAGAGACAAGACTTTGCCGATTGGAATGTCAACAGTAGACGGCAATTGCTAATTGTTTGTTCGTTGTTGTTGCTGCACTGGTGTTAGATGCTTTGCTTTATATTGTGTTTGGGACCAGCAAAGTGCTGGACATTGGTTAGTTTTACCGCACATGTAAAATATTAATCTGAGCATGTCTCTACGTTCAGTCCATCCTGCAGTGTTTAGCGTATCTTGATCATATCCTCCTTTCTCTCTCTCTCTCTCTCTCTCTCTTTCTTCCTCCTGTTTGGTGTCTCCAGTCTCCTCCAGCCAAAGGCAGCTTGAGCACTGCCGTCTCTCAGTCAGATGGCAGCAGCAGCAGCAGCAAAACCATCAGGCAGCTCCGCTCCGCCTCCTGGACGGCCAGCCAGACGCAGACCCAGCCCTGCATCCAGCCCACTGACACCGCAATGGTCACACAGACTGGTGAGTCGCCCCAACAACAACAACAACAACAACAACAACACACACACACACACACAGAATATCTATCTTTTTAAATTGAGGTTGGTGGAGGAGATGGGGGGGAAAGCAGAGAGAGAGTGGCCATAATGCAGCTATTGCTGGCACTGTAGTCAGACATAATGCGATGCTGCCAGGAATGCATTATCGGAGCACTTCCCTGATACCTAACCTGCTTAGCTGTGTGGTAGGAGGAGAGACCATTCCATTGCACTCAGTCACAGCACAAGCAGAGGCAGTTGTATAGGTCCAGTATTGTATCTGTTTTATTCTTTTTTTGGGCCAATATTTCAACCTTTACATAGGGCACACTTGTGCATTCCAGTCTTCTCCATCACTTCAGTGTGTAATGCCAAGCTTTATAATACGCAGATATTTTTTGTTCATTGTGCACAGGCCAAAGCAACATGCATAAAAATGGGACTATATACATTCTTTGTAAACATACTATACACTAATCTCCAAAGAATTAGGTTTGAGTTTGAGTGGGCACTAAGTTGGATTACTCGCAGAGTTGCTAATCACAGAGTCCTGGCACTGGTTTAGCATTCTAACTGTGATTTCTACCATCTAAATGTGCTTTCAGAACCCATGTCAGACCAGAGCGACATAGAGAGCCGTATCAGGGCCCTGAAGGAAGAACTCAGGAAACGCAAGTTTATGGCCTCGCAGCTGAAGAAAGAGCAGAAGAAGAGGGACAAGCAGCGCCTGAAGGCACAGGAGGCCAACCTAAAGAGGCAGCTGGAGGTAAGTGTGTGTGTGTGTGTGTGTGTGTGTGTGTGTGTGTGTGTGTGTGTGTGTGTGCGTGCGTGCGTGCGTGCGCGTGTGTGAGAATGTGTGTAGGTGTGTGCATTTATCCGTGTATAAACAAATTGAGGCGTATCTAAAGTATGTTTAGAACCTTTTTTCTTTCTTTCTTTCTTACAGTTCTATAATGACATCATCCAGAAGACTAAAGCAGAGCTGAACAAGGAGGCAGACTCAACACCTGATGCTCTCTCCTCCAGTATTAAACCACCTCGTCCACACAGGTACCATAACAGTTGCCAACGTGACATGCTTGCCTGTGATGTCTTGTAATATATGAAGGATGGGAGATTTGGGGTTAAATTTAGAATTTAGAATTTAGAAATTCCTTCCTCCAGACGATGACTTGAGTTCCAGACTTCTTGAGTCTGCCTATTTTAAAGCCGATTACACTCGGACTGTAAATTCAATGTAAATTCATATGCTATGCCTCCTCCACTCGTGTATATATTGGACTGCACTTGCAATTTTGTGATTGTCTTTTTGTTGTTTTTCTATTTCTTTATCGCTGAATATTGACATGACCGCTACGCTGCATACTGACACTAAGACAAATTCCTCATGTGATATTGCATACTGTGGCAATAAAAGTGATTCTGATTCTGTCTCCCCAGGTCTGAATCCAGCAAAACCTTTAAGGTTGTGTCAGACTCAGAGAGGACCTGTGTTGATCCTCCATTCGGCCAAGGTGGGTGTTCGATTTTTTTTATTTTTTATTTTTTACCTTTATTTGACCAGGTAGTCACTTGAGATCAAAGATCTCTTTTACAAGCAAGACCTGGCCAAAATGGCAGCATCTAAAAACAACAACAGCAACAACATAACAACAACAACAACAAAACAACAGATATGCAAAGCACAAATACAGACAGGAACATTAAAGGCAACGTGGTACAAGATAGATTAAAGAGACAAGATTAAAAGAGATGAGAGATAGGAGAGTGGGATAAAAGGTAAGGTAAGAAAGATGGGGGAGGTGAGGTCGCTGAGGGGAGAAAGTCAGATAGGTTAAGGTACAATAAAACATTTACATTGACCCATCTCCTTCTTTAAAATGTCTGTGATTTGAGCTTTAAACTCTGATATGGTGATTAAAACCTGCAATCTCAGGGTTTTTTGAAGTCCATTCCAGGCAGACGGAGCAGAGAATGAAAAGGCCCTTTTCCCGAACTCAGTGCGAGTTCTAGGTACTGAGGCATGTAAATGGTCCTGTGATCATAGGCTGTAAGATGTGTTTGTTGTGAGTGAGATATGTGAGGAGAGATAGAGGGGGAGCTTACCAGTGATTGCTTTATAAATGAAGACATACCAATGAAGCAGCCTGCGGGCGGACAGGGATGACCAGCTTACCTTTGTATACAGAAAGCAGTGATGAGTTAATGATCTATAGCCAGTAATGAATCTTAAAACACTGTGGTAGGCAGTGTCCAGCATGTGTAATGAGGTGGAACAGACATTCATTTATACTCATCACAACTAATATTCTTAGTCTTAATATTCTTTAGTTTAAGTTCTTTTCATATACTGTATACAGTATTGGTTTCACCATGTGCTCTGACACTTAATGTTTTCCTGTTGTGTGTTTGCAGATGACCTTACTTCACCTAGTCTTAGTAGATCCACCTCAGTCCCTGAAGAGGTGTCCGATGAGGACCCACCAACAGTCACCCCAACCCCTGTGTATGGCAGCCCAGAGCGTCCTAGCTCCGGCCTGAGAGGCCTGCTATCCCCGGACGGTCTTTCCAGGCCTGACTTCAAGGAAGCCCAGTCACAGGTCATTGAGTCTGCGGATGAGAACTTTGAGTCTAATCATAGGTTGGACATTCAGGAGGAGGTGGAATTGAGCTACAAGTCTGAGGACCAACATTCTCAATCTCTTCTCAAACAAGAAAAGGAAGAAAGACTCAGCTGGCAGCAGAAGCTGTCACTATCTAAACATGTTTCCTCTGTGAGCGAAGAACACAGATATTCTCCATCTGTCAGCCTGGAAGAAAATAAGGAAATTAAGATCAGGCAATCATCATCATCGGAGGCAGAAAAAGTCATCAAATCTTCCGTTTCTGATGCAAGCAAGTCACATTTTCCTCCTATGGAGCCCAAAGCCAGAGAGCACCCAAATTACAGCTCCTCCCCAAATGACCGTTCGTGCACCCCTGAGTCAATTGCTATCTCTTCAAAGAAGGAGGCACCTGTGAAGAATGCAGAGACCTCTCCTCCATCAGCAGACGGCTACCATGACGACTTTGAGTCATCAGTGGAGTCGTCGCCCAGGGAGAACCACCACAGCTCCAAGCCTGGCTCTTTAGCTTCACCTTCCCCTACAGAGATCAATGGTTCAAGAAAGGGGTCCCATAGCAGATCCCCAATCCTCAACAGCCAAGATGAGGAGGAGGTGGAGGAAGACATTGCTGAAGAGCTCAGTCAACGTTCTGGAGCTAATGGTGAGAGCCACCACTCTGGAAGACTGCTAGACCTCCATAGCCAGACCAGAGACTCTAAAGATGACACCAAGAACAACATTGTCAATTCCAACCACTCACCGACCATCTCTCCCTCTCAGACCCCTCCATCTCCAGTTATAGATGACATGCCCAGCTTTAACATTGGAGACCGGGTTCTCGTCAGCAATGTTCAGCCTGGCACCTTGAGGTTCAAAGGTCCAACCAGGTTTGCCAATGGGTTCTGGGCTGGGGTGGAGTTGGATAAGTCTGAAGGGAGCAACAATGGTACCTATGATGGGGTGGTATACTTTGAGTGTGAAGAGTGCCATGGTATCTTTGCTCCTCCAGACAGGATTACACGCCTGCCAGAGAAGTTTGAGATGTACACAGACACCACAGAGGATGAAGACTCATTCTTTGACGACTTGTCGGATAAAGATGGGAATAAACGTGAACCTGAACAAGGAACTCTGAAGAGTCAAAGAGAAGAAACGTCTCATAACGATTACGAGTCCAGAGATAAAGAACTTCCTGATGGAGCTGATCATCCAGATCAACACCAGGAGAACCAGACCTCTCTGAAGGCAAAGTCCCACCTCAGCTCGCTTAATCACAGAGAATCTGAGCATCCAATTCCTAATGGCAAGAACAATAGGGACATCATCTTGGAGTTTGAAGACGCACCGACCACTCTCCTCATCTCCGACATGGACAAGATAGACCTGGGGAAGCAGAGTTTGAAGGAGATTACTACCCTCATTGAGAAGAAAGACATAGACTCCCAACAGAAGTATGTCACTCCTCCTGATCTCCCCACAGATATCAGGGATGTGAAGAGTGCTGACAAGGACAAAGATTCACTGGGTGCATTTGCCGACCAGCTCCTCAACAACTTTGTGAAGGATGCTGTAAAGCAGTTCACTCAGATTAAAAAGGCCAAAGAGCAGAAGATAGCAGCAACCAACCAGATGAATGGAGACCTGATTAGTGAAACAGTCGAGGCGGGGGAGTGGGTCTCTTCAGTGGAACAGAAGGATGGTCTGCCATTCTTCCTGGAAGCTGAAAAGGAGGAGCTGTCCTCCCCAGAGTTATGCAAACGACCGGTAAGCCCATATTTTCACCTCTCTTTTTCGAATTTTCCGAATTTCGAAACGTGCAGTCACATGATCAAAAGCTATTGACAAGCTGTTCATCGATTTGACCTGGAAAGCCCCAGTATTTGGTATGTGTGGTGTGTTCAGCCAAAGTCCAAGCAGCAACCCCTTTTTATGTTTACAGACTTTATTGAATTTGGTGCTCTTTGCTGACGTCCTGTTGTTGGGTGTTAAACGTTGGAAAGAAACACTCTTGAGAGTAGATCAAATGTGTAATATCCTCGCTTTATAATATAAAACCATTACAGGGGCTTGTTCTATTAGATTGTAATCATATGGTCCTAATCTAAACTTTAAATTAAGTATGATATTGACCCTTTTCTGTATTTTTATCTCAACAGGAGAGTCCAGTATTGGGGCCCAGCGGTCAAGAGGAGCTTGCCAAGCGACTAGCAGAGCTGGAGTTGAGCCGCGAGCTGCTGGAGGAGCTGGGTGACGAACAGGAACAGGACTGGTTTGATGAGGACTTCGGCCTCAGCTCCCGTAGGGAACAGCAGAGACTCCAACAGAAACAGAGAGAGGAGGAGGAAGAAGAGGCACACCTGGGAGGAGGAGGGAGGTCTGGCTCATCAGCAGCAGCCCTGGGTGGTCTGGTTGCACCAGGCGGGGAACAGCAGGTCAAGACCCCACCCAGGCCCGAGCTTCCCCTCCCCCTGCCTCCTAAACTACCTGAGCAGCCTGCCATGGTGGTGCCCCACGCAGCCACAGAGGTGGAGAAGCTGGTCCATGCTGCCACCCAGGAGATCTGGGAGAGCTGTAACCTGGGAACGGAGGGCACGCCGACCCTTGCAGTACTGCCCATCCCCAAGCCTTCACAGGAGTACCTGGGTAAAGAAGCCAACAGTCAGGATCAGGAGGCCCTCTGCATCCGCAGCTACAGACAGGTAAGGAAGACCACTCAAGATGCAGTACGTCGGCAAAGAAAACCTTACAGATATCCTACAGGAAACTTAAATTCATGTTTATTTTAAAGCCACGGTAGGCAAGTTTGAAGAAAAGCAGGAAGATGAATGCACTTAGCCCCTCTCATTTTGTGAGCGTAGACCAATCCCTGTGCCATTTCTTTGTGTTTTTCCCAAGGCTGTGTACGACCTGACATGGGAGATCCTACAGGACATTTATGCTGAAGATCCCAACACTAATCAGCCTCAGTGGGTCAAACCACGGCGAGCCAACTCCTCCTACTCTCACAGAGTCAAGACACCTGGAGACATCACCAAAGTCCAGGTACAGTACAATTGGCCAATCATCAAAAAAAATACATGTTCAGGATTATGTCATAACAGCTATATAACCTTTCACACACATGGTTGTAATGAAGTGAATTGAGGATGTAATTATTATTATTATTATATATTTTTTTGTGTTGTTCAACAGGAGTTTATCACAACAGAAGTACTGAAGCTATACGGTCTGACAAAAGATCAGAACCAGAAGACCGACTGGCAGAAGATGCTCAAATTTGGCAGGAAGAAACGGGACAGAGTGGATCATATACTGGTAAGAGCAGAAATCAACAGACGTTGACTTGACTTTAAAGAGGACAACCTTTCCAATAAATGGTGTCCTTTCTTGGACTTGTAAGCTTTAGGGATGCAAACAATTAATCGAAGAACGATCACACGCTCGTTAAGGATTTGCTGGAACATGTGAAATTTACTCAATCTACTATCAAACGACGTGTAGCCTCATATTACATTCTAGCTGTCACAGTAAAATGGTGTATTTTCAAAGCAGGTTTCAAAGAGCACGCCAGAGGGCGCATTATAACTCTGAGCAGGCAGCCATCTCTGGGTCTGCAACGGAAAAAGAAAGATGGGAACGGCACCTTTTGCAAACGTAAAAGCGAGCAAAGTGAACAGAAAGGAGAAACTAATGCCACCTGCAAACACTGTAATTCTCTGTACAAATACAACACGACGACAAGCGCAACGCTCTAGCACTGAGATAAGCTGGCTGGCTGAGCCTGGCTCCTCCTCCTCGTCTCGGTTTCAACCATTCATCTGCTCACTCCCACGCACTTTAAAGTGAGTTTCTAGCCGCTGATATGCAGCGCCCGCGTGGCTTAAAGCCCACACAAATGTGTTTAATATATCTAGAAAAAAAGCATTTGGTAAATCTGGCATTTTAATTACAATGAATTGTTACCGTTATCGATGATCGATTCAGGAATTTGCATACAATTGGCATCCCTAGTTGGCTTAGTTTCTCAATTAAAATCAGTTCTGTTAATTTGTTGTCATACATACGGACACTCACGCATCACGGGAGCAAGCGGGGGCAGCACGAGATCCAGAACTTGGGGCTAACTCGCCATTCAAAACAATGAGCGCAGATGTGAATTTTGTAAATAAACAAGACACGTACGTGGTCTGAGCTTCGGTTTTTAGCCCCGAATATTAGAAAAGACTCCACTGATTCATAACGGGTCTAAAGTCATGTTATAGCAGTCGGGCGGCACTCAGTGATGAGCAAGACAACAGTAAAATGTACAGGTTTTTGAATTGAGTTTGGCGTCAGTGGGCATAACCCATAAGAGAGCGAGCCCCGAGCCCCCAGTAAAAACAGCGGAAGTAACTCCAGAGTGTCCCTACGTATAGTTTTCGTTTATTCAAGCTTTGTGTTGTCTTTCAGTAAAATAGTGCGTTGTGTGTGAGTGAGTGTGCTAATTGTCTGTGTTTGTTCAGGTTCAGGAGCTCCATGAAGAGGAGGCTCAGTGGGTCAACTACGACGAGGATGAGCTGTTCGTCAAGATGCAGCTGGCAGACAGCATCTTTGACGCATTGCTGAAGGACACCGCCAACGTTCTGACGCTAATCTACGACAAGAGGGCCAAAAGTGCCGCCCTCTCCTCGTGAGAGCCTGGATTTGAACCGACAACCTCTAGCTGGATCTCAGTCTTTCCTCATCCCAGTGACCTCCAGCCAACCTACCCACCGACGCTTGGTCTTCCAGTAGCTGATGTGCCAACAGCAACCTTCAGATGCCTTCAGTCCCCAACCATTACCTCTCAGATAAACAGCTCCTAATTTAACATTTTCTGTGATGTGATCACGTGACCTAGTGACGGCGTAATCTGTCCGACACACACACAACACCTCTCGACCGATCCAGCCTTCTTAAACCTTAATACCGTCTCGTTACAAGTCTCACCTCCTGAACTGTTTCCTTCAGAATTGCCAGTTGGAGAATGAGTCGACTTTCTGATAGAATGGACTGTGCCACTTGTTAAGCATTTAAAGTCCACCAATGCTGCTACGTTGATTGCTTCATAGTGGACTGTACTCTCATGTCCACGCCACTTGGAACAAATGTTATAATTTTGTATTGGATCTTTAAGGAGCTATATATCGACTTGAAAATGGCAATGGAAGAGCAGATAAAAGTATATGGGAGCATTATTTAAATCAGATATTATTGTAAGAAACATTTTGCCTAAATTGTAATATTTATTGTTCGGAAAATGTTTGATTAAAGGAGAAAGATTTGAAATTGTAAGTTATCTTGTCAATATATAGAAAACATAATTTTAACACTTTGTAAAGCAAAACTAATGAAAATGTAAAAGCACAAACAAAAATGTGAATGTGGACATGATATTGAGCTTCAAGGAATGTTATTGAAACCAGAAAAGAACATGCAAAGAATCTATCTTATTTAATATTTAAATATTTCAGTATTAGTAATTAATTGAAACTGTCCTCTATTACTTCCTTTTTTGTGTCCACAACTGTCTAGTTGTTCATCAACATAATGACAGGCTCTACTTATTAGTTATAGAATTACATAATATAATATAGAACAGTACTGACATGCTGGATTTGAGCCTTACGTACGTACCGGTATACACACCGTCAGAAAGTCAAGAAACCAGACACCGGAGGTCAGTTTATTTTCTTGGACCTGTGAACTATCGGCCAGGGTTGCCCACGGTCGTCCTGTTTTCTTTGTTGCCGTGGGAAAGGTTGTTGTAGCTGAACTTTTGGGTGACATCGTCCTTAAACAGCCAATCGCATAGTAGCGTTTGCTATACGTGTTCCGCCTGTCGCCACACGTGCAGCTAGTGATCCAGCCGAGTTGAAATGGGCCATCAGCAGGGCGGCGATGTTGTTGCTCGCAGCCAGGATGCAGAGTTGGTCCTTCAGAACATTCGGTTCAAGTGCCTCTTTAAGTTTAGTAGTAAATAACAACCAGGTTTGCCGATGTCTCAACCTCCTTTGGACCTATTTTCTTTGAATGTCTCTTTTTCAACTGATGTTATACTACCATTTTGTAACTGATGCTTTAAGGACAACTCTTCCCTTTAACTGGTTTACAACTACTTCAGTTTCTGCCTTATTGATTGGTCGATCTACTTTAAGATGAGGGAGGTTCAATTTTGTAACCCGCTGATTTTCATTTTCCTCTACTCAGTCGGAGGAAATGTTTGCAACGCTGGTAGTTTCAGAGCCACTGACTCTCTGTAAATGTTCGCTGCTCCCCATCCACAGCATCCCTGCCTTGGTGTGTGTGTGTGGACACAGTTGAGTCATGTTATTGATGGACTGTATCAGGAACTAGCTCGCACTCACTCCATTCCACACGTACGCAATGGCTGGGTTTGAGTCATCAATTGATATGACTGAGCAGCTGGAACAGTCAACAATGTCCTAGGGCTTATTTTGGTCCTGGCTGTCTTCACTACTTTGATCCAAGAAGAATACTGTGTGTGACTGTGTACAAACTCTCATTTTAGCATGTGTGACAATGCTTGTTAAACTGTACTGTTTATAGCTAAAGTGACCTTAAACTTTTGGGGACGAAATACTTTGAGTACTTTTCCCTCCCACTGGTGTTTGTTTCAATTAGTGACTAAGGTGTATCTTTAAACTAAATAATGTAAAAAACCTGTCTGTAAATGTACCTTTTGATACCAATCTCTCCATGCTGTATGACTATGGTCTGTAGGCATAATGTAACTGTAATGGTGACCTAAGAAACCTTTCCACAAGGCTTTATTGCAAACCCTCTAGGATTGTCTTCTTGAGTTGATTGTATGTGCGAGGAAGTTAAATTCCCATTTGTAACTATGCAGTATTTGGTCATATACATTATTTTATATGTATGGACCAAACCGCTTAGACTTTTGCTGTAGTATGTGAATAAGATTAGATTAAGTCAAATCGTAACGAAGCTTGAAGCTGTTTTGAAGTAGAGTGGAGTTGCTCCTATCTGCTGGTCTGAGGTCAGTTTTCTTCACAGTAAAGAGGGAGCTGGAGCAGCTTCACCTTAAACCTTAAAATGTTGTGTAGTTTGACCCCAACAAATAGATAAAAACAGGCACAAATGATTTGATAATCAAATTAACCCAGTTAGACTAGAATAACCCTTTTAAAATGTTTAGGAATATTTATAATAATGCTGTGAGTGTGCGCCAAGTGCACTTGAAGACTTGTACAATTCTTTTACGGGTGTAAATATATTACTATGGTCTCCTATCTGTCCACTGCTCACTGTAACCTGAACGATTGTTGTAAAATAATAAACACTGTTCACTTTGCAAATATGTACATAGTATATATTTGTTAACTAAAATGAACTTTGAAATTGTAAATAAAGCTTTCATTATTTCCAAATCTAGCAGAACGTTGTTTCTTGTGTTTGGATTTGATGTAGTCCTAATATACAGCAAAACAAATGGTACATCTTTATTCAGTATGGGTAATGGGTCTGTCAGTCTTTGATAATATGACATGCAGCAACTCTATGCTACTACGAATAAAGGTAATATAATATCTCACTAGATGTTGAGGTTTCTCAGTTCCCCCAGCAGCAGGATGTGTTTGGGTGTGGTTGTACGAAAGTTTATTTGCAGTCTGTTACTGTACACTAAGTCAATGTTTATCCCCAGTGTTAAGCAAGAGCAAACACAGCAACCTTTTCAGTTGTTTGAGCCTGGAGACTAGCAATATGCATTAATTAAAGGTGATATTTTGTCTTTAGAGTATAGAGGCTGTGTCATTATGTGGCGACATATTAAAAGTATAAGCAGCACTGTAATAAATTGTTGTTTTGTCAGGCACAAAGTCACAGAACACTACCCTGGAAGTGGCTGGCAAGCACTGTCGGACAGACAGGGATGCACTGGCACTGCCCAGCTAGGCAACTAAGGCAAGACAGACAGATGTCCTTACTGTTTGCTGAGTGACAACAAACGTGGAGATAACGCCTCTTTACCTGATTGCTGTTCCTGCAATTGACTGTGCCTCCCCCCCCAATTCTGCTTCATCCTGTCAGCGAACTTGACATGTAAACACAATAGCCACATGCGCATTGACACGTGCCAGGGGAAGGCGGAGGCGGGGGCGGGTGGTTGTGACAGGCATTTCAGAGTAGGAGTTAATTGGTTAATTGTGGAATGGTACTTCCATGAGCTGCACTGCTGTAGCAGGCCGCTAGGGGGATAACTGCTCAGAGCCTCAGAGAGAGGGAGAGGGAGGGAGAGAAAAGTTGCTTGAACTTTTCTGTGAGAGGTTGAAACTTGGTGCGTCCAGGCAGACTGGCTGTCAGCGGCAGAAAGGCGAAGATGGCGCGGCGCTGCAGCCGTGCCACGTCTCGGTTTGCTGGGAACACACAGACACATCTGAGGAAGCTGGAAACATCCGCGCTGGTGCTCTGCCTTTGTCTGCTTTTCCCTTGCCCCGCCGAGGCCGGACTGTACACCGCTTCAGATCAGATCCTGGTGCTAACCCCGGAAAATGTGGACTCCGTCTTGATTAACTCCACAGCCGCAGTGCTGGTGGAGTTTTACGCGTCTTGGTGCGGCCACTGTATTGCCTTTTCTCCCGTTTACAAAAGCCTCGCAAGAGATATTAAAGGTTGGTACGGACTGTGCACCGACTTCTGTAGCTTACAGTTAAAGTTTACAATGGGAATTCAATTAGTTTTGATGTTTTGTGATGATTCATAAAGTGATCATATTTTTTTGTAGGCTGTCAATTTCAGTTTTGCACCATTGCCATTTGGTGTGCATGTTTTTAATGCAAATATGAGAAGGCACAAGAAGCTTCTCAGGAACATATTTTACGAGGACTTATGTAACGCTAGGTTTACAAGTAGATCTGCAGAGTTGTCCAGGCTGTAGTAGTCTATCTGTTTACTGGAGCATGTGATCTAATTTATGTGTTTACATCCTGCTGCTCAGCACCAAACCAGCTCACCATCAGGGAATGTTGTGTAGCATTGAGCAAGTGTGAGAATAAATAGTTTCTCATTTTGGAAGAAGACCTTACACACACACACACACACACACACACACACACACACACACACACACACACACACACACACACACACACACTCACCCACTCTCTCTCTCTCTCTCTCTCTCTCTCTCTCTCTCTCTCTCTCTCTCTCTCTCTCTCTCTCACACACACACACACCTCATTACTGGCACTTAATCAATGTGGACCTTATGGTCAAGGTTTCAAAACATGAGACATAAGGATGCAGTCCCTACAAAATGTAGGGAAACATGACTTTGTCTTTATAACATTGTTGTAAGGAAGGACGTCAACATCTTCTATATAAAACAACTGTTCACTGGCACACAGGGTACAGGGGAAACAAGAGCTCATTCAGTGCAAAGGGACAATGGAAGGCATGCGTATACCCACTAAATATTGACTGAGGCTTTTTCCTGTCTATTCTTCAGAGTGGAAGCCTGCTGTGGACCTGGCAGCCATCGACTGTGCTGTGGCGGACAACAGGAAGGTCTGCACCCGCTTTGGCATCAGGGGATACCCCAGTATAAAGGTAGGCCATCGTACTGTACATGAACTGCTATAATGGCCTGTCTGAAGTCAGTGTGTTGTTGGATCAGTCTTCCTAAGTCGTTCCACATGACTTATTTGGTTTCTTATTTTATTGTAAAAAAAAAAAAAAATCCTGGGAGTTTTTCCTTATTGATGGTCTAAGGTTGTGTGATGCAGGTTAGGCTAGGTAGGTTAAGTTAGGATCGTTATGTCTGTCAAACGTGTGTGTGTCTTGTGCTTTGTTTTGCTTCTTTGTGTTTTATTTTGTTACACACTGTATCATTAGATTTTGTGAGTGATTGTTGATGAGTTAGATCTGTAGAAAGTTGACTGAGAAAGCCACAGCTGTCGGCACCAATTCAAGAACACTACTAGCATTATGTCATTCAAAGAAGAGGAAACCTTACAGGCACACTTGGAGCAAAATGTAAAAAGCCATTATGTCTCATTAAAAAGAACATTATTCCAAATAACTCCATGCCATTCTGTGGCGTGAAGAGTGCTTGAAGAGTGCCTTGGAGCCCATTACCTTCTAAACACATGGGTGTGTGTCAATAAATGTTGCACTTTTTGTTTAAGTGTTGGAACTACAGATATATTTGCATACACTTTTTCAAATATTTGCTTTATCGGGGTCAAGGTGACCAAGGTGTGTATTTACATTGCAAATTATGCAATGTAAAAACGGTCTTATCTATACACGTCCAACAGCAGTCAGTCCAAAATGGTTTTATATCAGTTTTGAGGGGTGGGGGATACAAGCATTGTTCCATTCAATATCTCTAAAATATATAGGAACCACTTTGTAAAAGTCTTACTACTACTAAGTAAACTAAGAGCTTTCCTTTAAAAATCATAATCTCATAATTCACTATGACTTTGTGCTATCGTTGTGTAAAAGTAGGCTTCAATTTTTTCCCAAATGGTGGGGTATCTCATTTTGAACTCAACTGTTCTCTTTGTGGGAACGCGATGATGACAGATGAGAGTATGTAGAGTGGGTAAGATAGATGTAGTCGTCTATTCCCAGTAGAGTCAACTTCTGCATGATCAGCAGTCACACTGCAGAAAAGCTCCCCTGCTTTCGACTTCTGCATTTGTATTTGCAGGCATATCTGATTAGTCAGCATTAGACTGCTAAAGCGTCTGCTCCCGCTCCCGCTCCCCCCCCCCCCCTCTGTCATCCTGTGAAAGCCCAGTGAAAGAGCTCCTTCTGTTCTGTGTGAGTTCACTGTGGAGCTTCAACATCTGCCACTGATTTTAACTAGGAAGGATTTAGGGGTCAAGGGGGGCAGAGAGGAAGGCTGTCCCCCCACCTCGCCTTACACAACGTCACTTTGCTTCTTTCATACAGTAGTGTGAAGGCAGTCAGAGCTGATCTAGCTTCTCTCTCGCTCTCTACTACCTAACTTCTACCTCTCTCTCTCTCTCTCTCTCTCTCTCTCTCTCTCTCTCTCACTTCACAGTTCTTCAATGCTTATTTCAAGGGTGATTCCACTGGACAGGATATTAAAGGTATTGCTACACACGTTGAAGCAATTCAGGCCAATGAAAATAAAGAGGTCTTATAGGTTTGTGTACCTCATTTGGCTTTAGCATGTCGGAGCAGGAATATACTGTACATAGTCCTCCTGTGTCAATGTGCAGCTCATTCAGAAACTCATTGGTGATGCAGCCACACTTATACCTACATCTAGTCACCTGTCAGTAAGGCCGGGCGATCATTCAATTACCGTTATTGTGTTTCGGTGTAATTAAATCATCATCATGTAGGGCTGTAACGATACGGTGTAACAACGATACGATACATGGGTGCAATCTGATACGAGGACGATATTGGCTCATTTTTAGAGATATGATACGATGCGATACGATACGTAACAATATAAATCGATGCAATAGATGGATTGTTACACGTTGCCTATCATCATATGGTGATTTGGGATATTGTCATGCACAATTCTGCTGTCTAAATTGATAACAAGCAACTTTTATTTAAAAAAAACTCCATTATTTAAAAATGTCGGTTTTGTTTCACAATCACCATTCGGTTCAATGGAATGAATATTAGTTTGATTATTTAACATTGGATTTTGCATACATACACGACTCTTATTGTGACATATTGAGCTCTACCTGCCAGGACTTACTACTGTACTGTAGTTCTGAATTGCATTTTGTGCGCTGGATGCAATCGTAATTTTGTTTCTGCTGTGCCTTGTGTATAGCTTGAATTGACAATAAAGTTGAAATTGAACTTTGAACTTGAGACTGATATTTTACAACTACAGCTCTGTTAATCCAGTTTTAGAATGTAACTCTGTCTGCACCATATTTACACTCAGAGTATGAATTACACCTCAACTGAAGTCATTGATAAACAGTCAACACATCCAGTGCAATATGAGACTCAGAATGCCACAGACATGACAACGAGCTTCTAGATAAAAGTTACTTCAATCATGAGAGACCGGTCGGTAGGGTTTAACAAGATAGTTTATTTATTTAGCAAATGGCATGCATGGCAAGTACTTTGGCGTATGACTCCATTGTAAGATGGTGCTCCTCTTGAGGTGAGAGGAGGGCTTCTGTATGAGCTAGGATATAGAGAATCCCCCCAAAAGGAAGATCTGCTGATCTCCAGTGGTTACTTGAGATCGATCCGTAACTTTGATTTACTTCGGCTAGGGAGTAGCGAATAATTAGGCTATCATTTCTGGCCAGGTTATTGAGGTTATTGTTGGAATTGTATGTATAGCTGTGCTGGCAATCATGTGTTTATATCATTGAGAAGAACTTACACCCACACCAGTGTATGACGTTCTCTCCGTGACCTTTGACCCCCAGGTTTCCCCCGTGAGGTTCGAGGACTGCGTCAGATTATCATACGCAAGATGGAAACCCATGAGGAGCCCTGGCCTCCAGCCTGCCCCCCGCTGGAGCCCACCAGGTGAGTCCTACTTTTCATTGTGGTGATAATAGTGAAGGTAAAGGTTCAAGGACATAACAGAACACTTGGCCGCTGATTAACTCATCATGACACTTGTACATACATACATACATACATACATACATGCATACATACATACATACATACATACATACATACATACATACATTCATTCAGTACATTGGTTTATTATGCTGTTGATGGAAGAAAATTAAGCAAGAAATACAGGGTGTTCTCCAGATCAGCAACAATCAAGTTTGCTTCTCCTTTTGGCTGTGGTGAAAGGAAAGCTGAGTGAGAGGCTGAGTGAAATCACCATCGCTGCTCTCAGAATCTTTTTCTTCCTCTTTTTAGAATGGAAACTTGCTGATGTTGGTTCGCTTCATTTGCACCTCCTGACCACTTGCTTCAATATCAGACATCTTTAATGACAGCTGCTCTTTTCACTTGTCAGTAAGAGATGAGGCTAGCTCTGTTAGTAGTAAAGTGGAAGAAGAGAGACTCAAGGCAATTCACAAATCACTTAGGCCTTATTGATAAGCCTTTTGTGATGTCCTAAAGGAGTCTACAGGGTGTTGGGTGTAGTTTTTAACTTACAAATATGACTACGGTATACAAATCAAATAACCTCTCTTTTCAGTTTTTGTTTTGTTTGGAGTGCTCTCCACAGGAATGGAATATGTCTATAAAATAATGCACCCATGTTTTATTTCTTCACTGTGATCTGTGCTGTGTCAATAATATCAATCTAATATCAGATTTAGTAGTGATGTTCAATAGAGTATCTCTCTAAAGGGCAGTTTATAGTACAGCGATTTATGATGGTCGCCACCGACCATCGCCACAGAATAATATCATTGATGTCTATTGGCTGGACTCACGTGTGGGACTCCAGCCTGATGCGTTTCTCTGCTCCTCTCTCCCCAGCCAAGCAGAGATCGACATCTTCTTTGAGACCAACAGTGTTGAACACCTGGCCCTGATCTTCGAGGACTCTAAATCCTACATCGGCCGAGAGGTGAGAGCGGCTTTCCAACAACCCAACCTGTTGGTTGCATGCTTCTCCAGGACGTAATTTCTTCCAAAATAGTGAATGATATAACAATATATATTGCACAGCACCTGCCATACATCTGTCAAGTCCAGTTACACCGTCAACAACAGCTAAGAGGATGACATTTTGTGGTAGAAATCATTAATTACCCATGCCATTTAAACACATTTCACGGATATGATTTAATTTACTCTCTCTCTCTGTTTGTGGGGAAGGATGTGGTTTCTTTCTGAGAAAACACTTAGAACTCTTTCTCTACCCAGAGAGATAAACACAAAGAACCTTCTTCTAATCTAGATGTTCCTCGTGTATTAAAGACAATTTGCTACCGCATTCCAACCAAACTCTACAGCAGCACAGCTTCACTCACTAACTTGAACCAGAAACGGGGAACTAGTTAGTGAAATCAGCTGGTTTAGTGTTTGATCGTGCTGATGAAGAAATGGTACTTATACTAAGCAACATTCCTATACGTTCACTTAAAATGTAGGGTTTGATTCATATGTACACCTTTAAGGCCCAATTATACTCTACGTTAAAGAAGGAGACGGACAGAGCCTTCTGTCTGTACTCTGTGTTCATTTCGTGCATATTTCTGTCCATTCTCTGAAAGCTTGGATATGGAGCAGAACCACACACACTCACACATTTGACTCTCTACTGCCCACTGGTGGATGTATTACTTAACATGATACCAAGGTGAAAGATGCATGTAAGTATTTGGGCAGTGACGATTACACCTTATGAAACGGATGCATTTATTTCCATATGAAAATGGAGTATAGTTGGGCCTTAAGTGCCAAAAACCCATCATAAGAACCCTAAAGTATCATCTTGTGTGTTTCTAGAATATGCAAATGGCCAAAACTCACAGATGTTCAAAGCAGATATAGCTGGGGAGCTATCAGCCCGCACACTCACCGGATAAAAAAAGTTCTACTCTACTACTTCATCAAAACTCACAGATAACATCGACCCAGTGGACTTGACAAAATAATAACTTGTCTTATAGAAGAAGGCGGTCACCTCTTATTACACGTTGTTAGAACTATAATCATCATTGGTTGTTCAGTCTTGTTCAAATTACCTTATACTTTTTGACTAATAGCTTTATTACATTCCATCTGTATTAACATAATCATGAATATTCAGCACTATAAAACTTGGCTCCCAACCTGCAGTCTGCAGATTGTATAAACCTGTGCCTCTCGTCCTGAGTTTTGTTCTACAGTTTAAATTAAAAACTATTGGTCCTAGATGGCTCACGATTGGACGACACTGACCTACGACAAAAATGAATGCATTGAAATAAGAAAATGTGACTAAACATGATTTTTCTCACTCTTTTCTGTGTGTGTGCCAGGTGACCTTGGACATGTTGCAGCATGAGAACGTTGCAGTCCGGAGAGTCCAAAGCACAGAGGCGGGTCTGGTAGCCAAACTGGGGGTGACTGAGTTCCCGTCCTGCTACCTCTACTATCCTGGAGGCAACTTCACCCGGCTCAAAGTGTGAGTGACCAACATCCACTAAAAAACACACAGTAATCATAACATTGTCTTTCTTTTTTAGTAATAATCCAGGATATTTTCATATAAGTAAATGTCTTTTTTGTTACTCTCTATCGCCGATGTAACCCAATAGGGATTCAACATATACTCAGTTCACGAAAGCTTTTGCATTTGCTGTTCTAACTATTGGGGTTTTCCAGGAAATGTCCACTGGTGCACAGGAAGTGATGCGTTTCATATTTTCGGCAGCAGCAGCAACACTGTGATTAGAATTAGAACTAGAACAAGAAGAAGAAGGAGAACTGCGTCGTTAGCATGAACAGCAATAGCCACATGGCGCTGTTTTTCGTTGTCTGTTCAGCCAGACAACGAAAACAGCGCCACCTACAGAAACTCTTAACTGCATCGACAGAAAACCCCAGGAAGAAAAATGTCACAGTACTGGACACACTGTTTGATTGACAGGTGAATTCTGGGAAGTGCAGTGCAGAAACACCGCAGCAATTAGCGCTTACTTAGCACCCATTAGCACCAATGCAACTAGGGCTGCACAATATATCGTTTCAGCCTCATCATCGCAATGTGCGCATGCGCAATAGTCACATCGCAGGACGTGCAATGTCAAGTAATAAGGCAAATTAACTCAAACACATCATGCTATACCTTTTTTTGCTTGGCACACTAGCATCGTGCCAATCACTCAGGCTGCAGCTAAAAACACTTGCTACTACGTCACCCACGCAGGTTACCCACTACCATCTTAAAGGGGCAAGGCTTGATGAGCTATTCAAGTCATTTGGTGGAAAAGTCCTGTATTTTTTCATATCGCAATATATTTTGCAGAAACAAAATATATTGCAATGTCAGTTTTTTCCAATATCATGCAGCCCTATGCAACAGTAGAATCAACTTAAATTTCTGACACTACAAGCAACCAATAGTAAGGAGGAGAGAAATGGTCCTGAATGTAGATTTAACAAATATTCCCGTGTCGCCATAAGGATGATGTATAACAGAAACATGCACGTAAATCAATGAGCCAGAGAGAAAGGGTTGAAAAGGTCTTTCTATCGAGACAGTATCATTTCCAGACTAAGTACTTCTGGAAAAGATAAGAGCAGAGCGTGTGATTGAGTGGGGGAGAGGTGAGCTGTTTCTCCATAATATATCTCCACTGCATCCCAATCTGCATTCCAGCATGTCACGATCGTTTCCACGATAGCTTGATCGGAGACGCACAAACCCCGAGTTTATTCCCCTTCGGTTCCCATTGTTCCACATGCAACAACTCTGCTTTGCCGCTGAAAAGCCTGATCGCTGGCTCATTATCTGAACCCTATTCATGAGAATACTTTTAAACATCTGGCCTCTTAATGAGATCAGAGCATCCAAATCACTCCCATTCTTCACTCTCATAAAGCCTGGCTGATCAGCCCTCACCCCGCAAATCCACCCGCTGTTTACCGTCGCTTTGTCTGGCCGTTTCAATGCCTTGGCATGCAAAGAGGACTCTTTTTTAGTTGACAAATGCAAAAAGGAAATGATTTATTGCCGATTTATTTATTCACCCGCATCTCTCCCCTTCCAACCCCCTTCATCTCCATCACTGTACGGAGGGGAGGGTTTTTAATTTCTTGCATGAAAACAATGCCATTGCTTTTCTGGCTTCACCTGCCAAACAAGCCCCAGCCGCACACGGCGACAGATGGCCTCCCATCATCGCTGAATGTCTGATTGATCCTGGGAGAGGGGAGCGTGTGTGCGTGTGCGTGTGTGTGTGTGTGTGTGTGTGTGTGTGTGTGGTGTTGTGTGTGTGTGTGGTGTTGTGTGTACGCACATGTGTGTGTGTGTGTGTGTGTGTGTGTGTGTGTGTGCGCACGCACGCGACTGTATGGGGGTGTCTCACATCCGTCATGCGTGTAATGCGTACTGGTCCCAGGTGAATGCATTCCCTCCCGGGCCCGGCCCGACGCCTGCCTGCCGGTCGACCCTGGGGATCCCAGGATGAATGGCTCTCCCCTCACATCTGTACACTCCCACCAGGCACGCAGGTGTAATTGAGTCCCAGGCTGTTTGTGAGTGAGCATGGGCCCACGGTATCCATCCTCCTTATTACCGTCCTCTTCCAGCTTAACAATGCTCTCTCTCTCTCTCTCTCTCTCTCTCTCTCTCTCTCTCTCTCTCTCTGCCTGGCAAGGGAGAGGAGGATATTGGGATGGGGGGGGTGGTCAGTGGAGTAGAAAGGCAGGGGTGAAAGAGGGAGAGAGAGAGGCCACAGTAATAGCTGTTGTTTTATTCCCAGGGTTATCACATGATCAGAGACATCTCTCGCTGTCCCACACTAGCCTGGTACCATCTGCTCCACAGTGAACACAAGAGGCCATGTTCCAGTGGGGGGGGGGGGGGGGGGGGGGTGTGTGTGTGCGGGCGGGGGGGTGTTCTCCATAATGTGGGCAATGGTGGCCTAAAGGTTAGAGAACCAAGCTTGTGACCGGAAGGTCGTCGATTCAATCCCCAGGGCAGGATAAATCTGGGTGGGGAAAGGGAAAAAAGTAGCGCTTGCCCCTCCCTCATTACCACCTCTGAGGTGCCCTTGAGCAAGGCCCTTAACCCCAACCGCTCCAGTGGAGCTGCTCAGACTGTATTTGTACAGGTCAGCTTCCAGCTGTGAATGTCCAATTCAGTACTTTGTTGTCCCACTGGGGGAAATTCGTCTTGCGACAGAACACAGACAAAAAACAACAACACACACACACAAAAACAGTGCAACACAAGTTACACAACAACGCATAACAGCACAACAGTCAAATCTAAAAAGACGGGTTCTGTGTAAAAATGGATAAGATAAAGTGCAGCGGTGCCAAGTGTGAGCAGAAAGTGCATGTACAGTGCGAGGTAGGAATTACCTTTTGTGCAAATTGAGCAAACGTATTGCACTTAAATCTATTGCACTTTACCTTTGGAACCCTGTACCTCTGACCTGAAGGATCAAATGCCTCAAAAAGAGCATGGTCTTGGCTCCCTAAAATCCAATCTGCCTTCTTTAGGACCTGGCGATCAAAGATGTCTGAAAAGGAGAGCTGCTGCTTGCCAATGATTCTTGTTGGCTGCCTTAACAATGTTGCCCAGACTTTTTTGTTTGTTTTGGACATTCAGCTTGCTGTACCAGGATCCAGAAATTACCAAACATTTTTCTGAAAGTAGATCAAACTCATCAGTCACATTAAGAGGCCATGGAATAAAGTGCAGGACTTTAAACAGTGTTTTAAAATTGGCTATGGACTCTGCTGACCGAATCAAAGGCTAAAAGACAAGACAACAGGAAACATGAGCGCAGTCTGTGGGATTCAACCCGCTAACTCTGGCAGGACTGGCGCCATGCTGCCCCCACTGAGCTGCACAAAGTCACAGTTGCACATGCATGATGTTTGACTTCCTACATGCCAATCATACTGTGCCTGTGTGTGCTTCTCTGCTCTCCCCAGGCAAATCGAGGCTCGTGCTTTCTACACCTACGCCCTCCAGAGGCTGCCGGGGGTGGTGCGGTCGGGGAAGCCCAGGCCGGTCACCTCAGACCTCCTGACCAACAACACAGAGGAGCCCTGGAGACCCTTCAACAGGTGTGACACTACCGGAGCAGACACACCGCATGCTTGACGTCACAAAATAAATACTGATTCGGCCATCCGGGTAGTGCAGTGGGGTAGATTCCCTGCCTACCAACACGAGGGTCGCAGGTTCGAGCCCCCGTATTACCTCCGGCTTGGACGGGTTGTCCATACAGGCACAATTGGCCGTGTCTGCGGGTGGGAAGCTGCATTAAGGTTATGTGTCCTGGTCGCTGCACTAGCGCCTCCTCTGGTCGGTCAGGGCGCCTGTTTGGGGAGAGGGGAACTGGGGGGAACAGCTACATCGTTGTCAGGTGAAAAGAAGTGCACATGTATTGGAGGAAGCATGTGCTACTCTATGGCTCTCCCAAGATCGGCAGAGGGGATGGAGCAACAACCGGGACAGCAGGGGGAATTGGCCAAGCACAGTTGGGGAGAAAATGTGTGATAAGCAGAAAGAAAAAGAAAAAATTGCTGATTTCAACTTAGTTATTTAGATCACGTGTGTATTTTCTGCATGTCTGTGCCCAGGTCCAGGGTGTATATGGCAGATCTGGAGTCAACGCTACACTACTCCCTGCGTGTGGAGCTGGCTGCCCATCCCGTCATCACAGGAGAGGCACTGACTTCTCTCAAAAGCTACATCTCTGTCCTGGAAAAGGTAAGGAGACATGTTTACAATAGAAGGAACACTGCAAAATAACACACACTCAATCAGTCAGTCAATGACATACGCTGACTCTTAAGCCTCCAGAGTATCACGTCTTGTCACCATATTTCTTCACGGTCCTTTGTTAGCAGGATGTCCCCAACTATCAGAAATACGTAGTTACCATAGGTCACCACTAGATGGAGAGTGAGACAGCAGAATGGCGCTGAGTCTGGTTCACACATTGTAGCATTGAGCTGTTGTTTACAACAC